>NW_020170532.1:0-2089 GCF_000524195.1 Echinococcus granulosus | reverse complement strand
CTCCCATGAAATCATTGACAAGAAATGCTGTTCAGCGACGACAACACGCTGAAATAAGTGACACCACGCGACATGTGCGAACGATCGACTTGCAGACGTGTCAGGTGATGTGAGGAATTGATTCACACAACCGACCGCTATATATGCTTAACTACGCTTTCCAATGCCATCCGCCACTTTTCGCACTTCTGCGCATTGTCGTCATTCCCACCATTCAGTTCATCTTTAACACCCCCTGCCGCTTCGGTTCGTCCACGCCATCGCCTTTTTTCCCTCTTCATCTCTCCGTCACTCCCACCCTCACAATCCGCCATTCCCGAGACGTCAGAAGATCAAAACGCGTAGAACAGATAAAAGTCGTAGTAATTGTGGGTAAGTTATGCCACCACTTCCACCTTCTCCTCCTCCCACTTCCACCCTTCCTGCTTTCCTTCCTCATACATGCCCAGTCAACATTTCAATACTGGCTCATCTTTTGGTGCAGTCATTTCGACACGTGCAGGGACAATTAGGTGGTGGTTTTGGATTAAATTTCTAGTCACCATGAGCGATGCAGTAAGATCACTCATCATCCAGATTCTGGGCCTGCTTAACTTAGACTGACTCGACTTTAGCGATCGCATTTTAAAAATACCTAATCCATTTGATTCAAGGTAACTAGTATTTTAGCATTCTTTGCTTCTCCCTTGAATGAACCCCTTTCATGGACGCAGCAAGTTATTTTGCACCACATCCTATCCGCATGTTTTCTTGTAGCACACCTTTGTGAAAAATGAGCCAACAGGAGTTTTTTGTGAAAGGGAACAAAAAAGACTAAGTTTGAGATCCTTCTTTTTCTAATGGCAGCTTCATCCATAGGCAGACCTTTCTAAGCCAAATTTTGAGGCATTGAGGCTGCATCATCTGAGTTTGTTGACTAGACCCAAAGTGCACTACCACCACTACGGATAAAGCTAAGTCACCAGTTAAGCCATTTGACATCTTGATACTATATCGTTGAAAAGTTGTCTTAGTGTTTGTCACATGACTTAGTCACTTCCGACACCATATCACCATATAAGGCACAGGATACTTGTAATTTATTTTAAGTCTACTATTCAACTTACCTTTTCAGCCGATCAATCCTAATATAGCCTTATCTGCTTGACTGTCGGCTGTCAATGCCCTTCAGCTGCTAGAAGTTGCTGTGGACATTATGCGAGAAGAGGAGGAGAAGGCGGCATATGGGTAGAGATATAGAGAGGAAGATAGAAGGATCTGAAAGAAGTTACATTAAGGGAGCACCGTTGTAGCATTTTCCAAAAAAAGAGTCGGTCATCATAGCTAGCCTTAGATGTATGTTTTCCCATTTATTTCCCGGCAATGTAAGAATGCACTCCATTAATTTAATTGCTAAAGTTGTTCACTAAGTGTGAGCCGATTCTGCAAATGCAAGAACCAAACAGTGACAAGACGTAGTAAAGCACAAGCATTCGCATCAACATTAGGATTAATTGTACCTAGTTTTTGCCAACAATCAACTCTGCATCCATTCATCCTGTATAAATACTGGCTCATGTTGGTGTGCAGTCTGTCTGCATACAACAAGGTTTACCAGCTCTTTATGCTTGCAATATTTTGTCATCAAGATGTATGAAAGCAAATCTAACGTTGAACCACAAGAGGCATTATTTGGGGAGAGAGGATTTGAGGGACTTCAAAAATCTCATCTAACGTTGCGCTTTTACTTTCATAAGCACCAAATAAAAGGCAAAATGAACCTGTTTGTATATCAATCTTGGCTCCAAACATCCCTTCCCTCAACATCCATTAATCTCCGTCTTGGAAACCCATAGTCATTTCACGCGTCAACCTTCAGTGGGAGTTCAACAATATATTGTTGTACAGGAACCTAATTCAAAAAATATCAACCTTCCATCTGCATTCACAATATAACATGCGGTATTCAGAGATTACGGGTCATTCTAGGGTGCTACGTCCCTCCTACCGAGGCAAGCATCGTCCTTCACCATGGACGAATCATCAACTGATTGGCTGCCTAGCAGTAAGGAAAGATGACATCATGCCCCGAATAGGTTGAGGAGGGTAG
>NW_020170533.1:90257-180073 GCF_000524195.1 Echinococcus granulosus | reverse complement strand
GATGGGAAAATCACTTTACTGATTGATCCTTCTCTTATAAGTGTAAATTCACTGTAACATAAGGTCTCGCCGGTTGCAGACAATAATACCCTGTCACTCCTGACCTAATTTGACCTTTGTCGCACAGACAAAAATACTGTGGCAAACAATCCACGAGAACATACCACTGGAGGAATCTTTAAGTGAGTCGTTCACTTCTAGCATGATTAATAGGAAACTCTGATATGTCTAACCACTACCGTGCGATTGAAAATTAAGGCATGGCACTAGAGCCAGTCTACACTAATTAAAAGGTGGTTAATTGACTCCTTTGCTATGTAAACAGAATCCTATTTTACTTCAGGCTATTTTGGACCACTGAAAATGTATTCAAGCAGTTTGTTGATCGAAATAGCACCAACCTGGCCGCCCCCGCCCCCTGAAACCTTATGTTCAGCTAGGCCATCACCAATGTGTGAGAAGAGCGCGGGAAGGGGGAAAAGGAAAAACTACGCACAACTCCGAAGCGCAGATGTTAATGAATTAGCCCCGATTCAGGTGAACTTTGGAATGCGGTCATGGTAAGTGACTGTGTGGATGCCACACTGCTATTCAAAGAGAAAAATAATAATCGACCGTTGGGACGTACAAGTAACATTGCAAGATAGCGGCTGCGAAAAAGTGCGTCTTCACCAATTGCAAGGCAGCAGTAATCGGGCTTAGTTACCTAATCAAATTCAATGAAATCGCCGACATAGTTTATTTTTCCAACGAGATAGCCGGTAGCAATGTCTACTTCTAGTTCCTTTTCATGGAGTAAACTCCAGGTTCCATACACCAATGCATGTCATGGTACCATGCAATACTCCAGTGAATGCCGAAGCTCAATGCATTCCACTGAGAACCATTGTTAAAATCCAGATAAAGCTAGATTAAACCCAATCTTAAGCCAAACGGCCCCTTAAACTATTTCAAATCTAATTCTAACAGTTAAAATGTGTAAATGTGAAAGCACCTCGGCGAACCTTTGCTTGAGGATTTAACATTTTCAAGCCAATTTAATCAGATGCAGAAGTCTGGAGAGTTCTCAAGTCAGTTCAGGCAGTCACGAAATATTTAAAAATAATATGGAGAAAAAGACTGGAACATTAGGAACTGAATCATGCACTTACTTTCGCCTAATTTTGCAGAAATCGAAGGCAACCTCACGGTAACTAGCTGAACGTGCATCGAGATAACGGGCGTAGTGACGAATAAACAAGAACATTGTGGCAGCTAATAAATGAGAGGATTAACATATCGAATTGAAATTCAGGCAATAAGAAAGCAGTGTGAAGAGAAGACCTGGTAAAGTTACCCTGCGAGGAGCTCCGCTCAAAAGAACGAGGCGATGAAAGCTGGCAATTATTTGACGCCAAATATTGGGAAAAGCGCTAGAAATAAGGGAGGAACAAACACATATAAATAGATACTCAGGAAAAGAATCACCCCATTGACCGAAATATGACTGAAAATACCTCGCTCCCAGCGTTCATCAAATGGTGAATCGTAATAAGAGCTTTAAAAGATACAACCCAACTGCTGTTATGCGAGCGACCAATTATGTAGTTTGAGAATTCTGGCATTGAAAGACGAGGCTCGTATGTGCAGCTGACCAGAACTAAATAAAAGAATTTTTAAAAATTGCGGATTTACTGTTCAGATGTTTTCTCTTCGGAGAGATCATTTCTTCAGTGGTGGCCTTGCAGATAGTCTTCGCTATTAATGACCCAGCAATACTGTGTTTCATTGAATTCATTCTATCAGCAAAGCTCTGACCCCTGCTGTTTCCAGTAAGACGTTTGCCAGTCCTAGAGGCCATGGCAGCAGGGCGCCAAAATGTCCGCGGAGGGCCGAGCTTTGCGCAAGCTTCTATAGTCTGTTAAAACAACCGTTAGGATTTACAACAAGTTAAAGGATAAGCACTAAAAGGGTAAAACCTGTTATGTGCATCTTGCTTAGCAAAACAATTATTAAATTGCTGTTATTAAATAAATAATTTGTTATAGTCAAAAGCGGCTTAAAAGTAAACTTCCAGAACTTTATACGTTGAACTTATTTATTTTAAGTTTACTTAGATGACTACACCAAAAGCCTTTTCTAATTTTTTTTTGCAGTTTTGTTTTGTTGGGCATTTAAATTGTGACGCCTATTAACTAAAAAAAGTGCCAGAGTGTTAGTAATACTTTCAATTTTAGACGATGTCCTAACCACCTAATTGGACCCCACTTGACTTCCTTTTGACTTTTTTTTAAGCCCCACTCCTTAGCAAATACCCGTGCTACAAATAAGCGGTATTCTCGCATTCCAGCAAACTTATATTTTGGTAATTTGTTGGGGAATAGCATTCCGCTGCTTGCCTCTCTTGAGAGAATTTTGCATAACAGATTGTATTGTAATACCGTAGCTGCTTGGGTTTGGCTTTTCACAAAGGGTTATTTTATGTCTTGACCATTGTACCTTCTCCGGGTGGGATGTAGTTTAGGCCATGCCGGTGGGCTCGGGCCCTACATATTTTGGTCGTATACTGCCCGAGCATTATGTCTTCTATCATCTTTAGGGAACTCTCTGGGTACAGTTACTTCAAAAGCAGTCTCAAAGCCATGGGCAATCAGTAATTTTGGTCTTTAAATTAATGAGCGTATGTTAAACAACTAGAGACCACATCGGCCTAACACAAATGTTGTCTGCAAACTTCTTCCTCTATCTAACGGAACATTCTTGCTTTTTGTCGACTTTAGATAAGTTTATGTACATTTTGCCTCCCATTTCTTCCGTCCAACTTCCTCCAGGTTTTCACCAGCCTTGTTTTGCATTACATGGAGTGACCCGGGGTAGTTAATTTTCGTCGTCGAAGCTACGATACAATGTACGAGCTCCGATGAAGCCCCAGCTCGATGCTTACCCTAAATTCCGATGTCTTGGCACTTAACCGTGCCGACGGTTGCATGCACATGGGTGAGAACAGCTCGGTTTTTGTTGTGCAACTTGAAGCTCCCAAACAAATCAGCCTGAGTTTTGTTTTGTAGGAAGAATTGCAGATTTCCTGGACGACAAAAATGCCCTTATCCGATTTCGGTCTTCTGCGAAGACTCAAGAAGTTCCCAGTCATCTCTGTCTCCCTGTCAAGGGCTTCACGATCAACCATTCTCTTGAGGTCAGTTACCAGTGGGAGAACCGGGAGAAGTCGGATGAGAAGCGAAATTTTTATGCCTAGTTCTTGTCTTTTTGTGCTATATTTGAAACTTGTGGTTGAATCATTTTCCTATTTATTGCTTCGTGAAAAGTATATGTACAAATAATCTAATTCGTATCGACTGCCTATCAGAGGTCGTGGTGTAGTTCATTTCTAGCGCCTTCTTTTTTGCCATTTTAGTAGTGCTTTAGTATTTGGTGTTCATACCTGCCTCGCTATTTATACACAATTAATTTGAGATTTCCCACGTAAATCTTTGCAAAAACTACTCAGTGAAGTGGTTTTTTAGCACTTATATCTAAATGAACGCCATGCTTGACTGTAGAAGCTTTAAGCTACACAAATCACAAAATCCCCCAAAAGCAGTTGATGCTGGTAAGCTCTTGCTGGCATATTCGTTGGTAATCCTCTCCAAGATGTCCTGTATGCGGTAGCCCAAGCTACCGGGGAGAGGAGAGTTAGGTCACAATTATGCGCATGTACCCTTCGTCCGTTCACGTACACACTCATGAGAAAGTCATGGATAAAATGTGAAATTTTGTTGTTCCGTTGAATTAGACAAATTGCATGAGGAAATGGCTTCTTCGCGTTCCTTTTACTGCTTCCTATTTCGCTATTCGGATACTTCTTTATTACTCCATCCTGATATAAAGGAAGGGTTTGTTTCCCACTTAACCACCACCTTCGCCAACTCTTTTGCCAAATAATCCCTCTATCGATTGTTTACACGCATCCATTCTAACAGGCAACTTATTTTCAGCTGAATGATCCAGTTCTGGTTCGAATGCAGAACATGCAGACTGGTCTACAGTGCTGGGTTCCGGGTCACGTGGCTGACACGGCTCGAAACTCAATGGATCGCTGTCAAGCTCTCAATTTGAATTATTCCATTCAACTGTTCTACGGAAGCTGTGTAAGATGTTTATTTTCTACCGGTTATAACTGAGATCCATCTGTCTACTCGACACAAGTCGAAGCCGCATAAAATACCCCTCTTTTTTCGGTAATTATGAGAATCAGTCAAAAAGCTGAGAGAAAACTTTCTCTCTACAACAGACCACTTTTTTATCTCCGAACAATTGATCTGTGAAAGGATTTCTAGTTTAGCCGGGATGGATGGGAGAACGACAGATTTCTCGTCCTCATTTTTTTCCACTGTCTCTCACCCTTTCTCGATCCTAGACAGCAGCATGATCATATAAGGAATAAAGTTGGTAATTAGGACGTAAAGATAGGTTGGAGGCGGAGTAGAATGTGGACAGGCTCTTCCTTCTACTTCCAATGCGCTTTGTCCAACAAATGAGTTACTTCAAGGAACTGCATCCATTTATTCGATACGTTAAAAGATGATTGCAGAGACCCATTTAGTTAATGCTAACCAGTAGAACCTCGCTTGTGGATGGCATGGACGGAGGTCGGTTCTATCGGTCAAATTGGGATAAGATAGACAACTTCATGCTGTTGAAGCTCTCCTAAGGTACTTTGGTGATAATGCCTCTAAACCCCATGCCTTGTAGAGGCTGTTCAGGAATCGTGATACTGTGAAAATCTCGCCCCAACTTCATGACGCACTTGTCAATTACATTATCAACCTCAATGTGTGAGTTGGCAGTTGTCGCGACGATGTGCACGTCCCATTCTACTTGTGTCAATTAAGTAGTAAAGCCGGTGGCATGACATTTGGCTTATCCACTTCATGCAACCTTTTTAGCGATGATCGTGGAAACTGTAAACGAGCAACCAATGCAAAGCCAAAGCCATCAAGAAGTACTGTGACGAAACGGAAGAAACACTCGGGTAAATCTGTAGAGGTAAGATGGTTTGTCTTTACCAAGAAGAAGTTGCTTTTAATTAATATTTAGTGTTTTATTCACTCAGGTTAGTAAACAAACGAACCAACTATCCCTGTATCCGCTACGCCATTTCGGCTTTCTCCACACTTTTCAATTCACTATGGATGATCCTACCAAAGGTTAACTTATGCTCTTGGCGTATGACAATAGAATTCTGTTTCACCTCGGTTTTTGCATCGAACCGGAAGAGTATTCGCCCTGTCAGGCAGAGGTCGAACCCCAGGCCTAGGAACAATCAACCCTACCTCCCCCTCTTCCTCCTCCCCCCACCTGTCCTCTTCCTCCACCTCCTCTTCTCATCCCCCAAATCATCAAAGTGATGGCTGAATTCAAGCTCCTTCACGTTTGTCTCTTTGATGACTTTCCAGAAATAGTGCTAGTCACTAGAGTTAGCTCTTGAGAAGTGATTCATCAAAGGCGAAACTTTATTTCAAGTAGGACGTGTGATTTAAAACATTAGGGTGGGGTGAATCCTAGTCCAAATACTGTTAGGAGTAACCAAGGCGTTGTGCTTTGTTTTTTTTAGATGGTCAGACAACCATCTGTCTCTTCGACGCAGCTGAAGGAGAAGACAACGCAATTTGCAAAACCACTGATATCACCTGCAAATCATGGCGACCCAATTCGAGGCGCCTCGCATAGACGTCTTTCCAAGTTGGACTTCTTGTCTAAAATATCATCCCCGCATTTCAAAAAGCAGCGCACCACGATGGAGACGAATAAAAAGGATGATTCTAGCCGGAACAGGCAAAAATTTGGCCCATTTGAGAAGAAGGGCTTGGGGGAGTTGGTTGAAAGCCCACCCCCATCTCCAACAGATAGGGTGTGGACGAGAGCGACTAATTCCCTAACCAGTAGTGCCAATCCAAGCGCTGACAACGCTGATGATTTTGCAGATGGATATGAGGAGTTTGATGAGTGGGATAAGACTTATACACCGACTTCTTCAATCCTTGGTTTAACTGATCCTGAGAAGGAGGCGGTCGCAGTGCAAGAAGATGCAAGCGTTGCGGTGGATCTACCGAAAGCCAATTGTCGACTAACCGTGAGTGCGTCGATAAATAGGTCCGAAGAATCAAGCAAAACTTGTGCGGACTCGAAATTTGTTGATGTTACGCTATTTCCTGAAGGCAAGAGTGGGTCTTATCAACAGACAGTTAACCTGACTATTCCCCATGGAGGTCGTCACGGGAGTGGTGGATCTGGAGTAGTTAAAGTGGTGGAAGTACCTTTTGCGGAGAAGCATCTTATCAACGTGGAACAGTTTTTGATTCAGGAGAGTGACGAGAGATACGTAGTTACAGATGACTGTGAGGAGAGTAGAAGCGGAGAAACCACCGCAACTGTGGAGGCGGAACCAATCACGCCAACTCGTTCAACGGATCAACCAGTCTGCTTGGGTGCTTCGATGGATTGCATCCCAGGGGACGAACGCGTTCTGGAGATGTCTTCTTTAAGACCCAGTAAGGCTTCAGTGATTGAGGGGTTGAGCTCTTTGGAACCTCATCCAGGCGTTGAGAGGTTAACAGTACATGTGCCGGAGAGATTTTCCACACCACTGTGTCATGAGGCTTGTCAAATAGAAAGTATCCCAAAATTCTCCGCCTCCAACTTCATGTTAAAGTGCTTAACAGTGGAAAGATATTTGTTGGCTGTGGTGAAAGGGCTCGCCAGTTTTTCGGGTGAGCGAGTGGTGCTTAAAACTCTGGAAGCTGTGGAATGCGTAAATCACCTTCAATTGATTTTTGTTGAAGCTCTTGAATTGCGTAGTTCTGTGAAGGCAAGTTTGAATACGCACAGGGGGCGAGAATTGTGCCTGAAAAAACGGGAAAAAGCAGAGGCTGGAAATAACAGTTCCACTCCTCAGAATGCGTTGGCTCAGAAATCTAGGATTCGTCATCGGGATGAAAAGAAACGGCTTCTAGGGACGGAATTGGATCATTGGACTAGGCAGTGCTTGGAAAAGATCCCGCCTCAAGAGCTTGCGGATGGGGTTAGCAAAGGCAAACATTCTTTTGAAGGTGACAACGACCTTGAACCCTGTGCGCCAATCATAGCCCAAGGCGTGAGTGAGTTGGAGCGAAGACTGCATTCGGCTTTCCTTACACCCAGACGGCGTCGAATTCGAGCTTTCAACTAACACTGGCGACATCTTTGAACGAGGGATAGGAGTAGCAAAACACGACCTTGAGGGGTTAAAGAGGGCTCTTTTCTAAATAGACTCAGTGGTAATATTTTGTACAAATTGATTTTCTTGTTTTTGACAAGATGTTTGAGTTTATTTTGATTGCTTGATGCGAAATAAAAGAATGAGTCTTTGAAATTGTCCTCACCTTTTCTTCTTTTTTTTTGAAGACACCGCTTGATACCCAAATTCACTGCAGACGCAGGCAGGAGTCTTGAGTGTGTCGAGTATGTCCCTGTTTCCTTATGCACGCTTCTCAGTTCGCCAATTGGGGGAATCTTGGAGCTTGTAATTTTTTCATGCCGGAAGAGGCCTATCTCATGGCTTTTACCTCAGGAGATCATAATTTAACCCCCACCACCAACCACCCGTCCACTTACCCCTTAGCTCTGGTTTCATCTAGACCCTTGAAACGCTGCTACGATCGTTCAGGCCAAACTGAATCTCTAGATTTCATAGAAGGCCCCAGGGAATACATTTTGGTAGAGAGAACCGGCACTACGGCACAACTGTGAACTCATCCCAGCAAAAGATTCTCCATCACGACCCAACCTTCCTGCAGCGACTGACTGGCTTTCCGATCTTGAAGGTGTTCGTTAACGACTACGTTCACCCCTGACACAGAGAGGCCGCCTCTCACGCAACTGCGCAATGACTGAAAGTCCACACGAGTGACTGCCGCCATATCGTGGAATGCTGGCAAAATTGGCGCCACCACTACCACTGGCGTACCGTGATCGAAGGTGCTGCTACGAGTAAACCCACCCTCGAACTACTACTCACTTCGATATCAGCCCCTCTCCACCCCACACGAAGGAGCGACAACGAAAGACCCAGTCCTTCTAGGCTTCACATGTAATTCCAACAACCTCCATACACACGCACAAACGCACTCACACACGAGTAGTCAACACAAGTCAGTAATGTAAGTGTGTGCGGTGTGCGTGCTTGCCAGTGAGTGGTGAGATAAGTTTCCTAACATCATCGTCTATTGTTTCATGTAGCAGGCAGAGTAGGGAACTAACGCTTTCTCAGCAGCAGCAGCAACACCAGCATCACCATCGTCATTAGCGTTGGAAGAATATTTTGACAGCATTATGTCATTAGGAATAAAGGAAAGCGGTGTTAAAAGAGCGGAGATCGATAAGACGTGGAGGAGGGAGGAGAAAGATCGACGAGAGCACGAAATGGAAGCGGTGGCTTGGAAGACGTCGATAGGGTGAGGGAGTCAGCGACAGTAGCAGTGGTGGTGGAGGCTAGGTGTGGTATTGACCTCGGTGGGAGCTCTTCCTTATGCTCCCAGCGACTGGTCGCTTTTGCTTGTACAGCATCGCGCGATTCAGCTGTGGTCCTGCACACAACACAGAAACAAACACGCACACGGGATCATCAACACGTCTGCCACAAGCGCCGTCACCCATATGTGACGAGTGTTCTTTATCTGTTCATATAACTGGCTGCACATGCAACTGCATTGGAAACAAATTTGGAATGAAGCCTTGGGGCTTTTAAACACCATTTTAGTCGGCTACTTGGGTAGTACAAATTTTGAAGTTCGTGCAGTCGATTTTCTCCCTCAACCACCCACCCACCACACAGTACCAGAGGTGCCACCTCCTGTTCAACAGTGTCTTGCTGTCCTCTGTGCGCGTTGGTAATAAGTTCATCACTGCCAGACTAGTAGCATTTTAAAACCGGTCCCTGCACAGATGATGGAGGCCATCCAAATGCCTCAACAACATGGAATTTAGCGAGGTGTTAAAGGGCAAATTGATGACAAAGGCTGCCACTTCCAACTCACCGAAGTAGCTAAGTTGAACGGGTAGGAATATGATGCCAACTACAGCACCGAAGAGGACCATGCACAGGTACATGCGGAAGTAGAAGACTTGAAATAGACGCGACTTGGCGAAGCCCAGCACCACGATACCACCAAACTTGGTCAGTGTGATGCCTCGCAGAACCTGCACACAGACGGAACAGTGGTGTAGTCAGGCCTTACCCTCTAACCTAAGTCAAGAATAACATGATTCCACTCCATGAAGCTTCAAAGAAGAAAAACTCCACCACGAACTGGCCAGTAACTTCGTGATAGGTGGACATACAGCCATGGGAAACAGCAAACCTGTCCCACTCACAAATTGTGCAACATGCCAATGCAGGACACCTACCGAGCTGCCCATCTCTGAAAGCGCATCCAATGCTCGCTCCACACGGGTCGCCTTGGTGCTGATGGCGAAGGAACGGACAATGTGCGCGCAAAATTCCACTGAGATTCCAATGCACTAAAAGGAAGGGGAAGATGGCAGTACAGGCTAAGAGAGTGGGGAAGTCAAGCTGTGAGTTGAAGGGGATCATGAGATAGGCAAGCGGTGCCATCTCCACGTTCACTTTGACTCGCTACGATCTCGTGTGATGCAGCCCCCTACCACCCACCTCCGCCATCCCCTCCATTCGCTCAATTCTCCACCACGTTTCGCCATCTCTGGACTGACGAAAACAACCGCGTGCAAAATCGGGGCAAATAAAAATGCCGGGTGGGGCGACTCCTAGATGCAAAAACTCGATTGGGCACAACAAAAGTGCTTCTGTGCACTTTTCCTACTCCCACCAATCAAGCAACCGCAGTTTTTTATGGCATTTTCACTCCACCCGGCGGAGGAGAGGGAAGGAAGCTTCATTCAACCTTCATTTGGATAAAAGTTACTATCTCCACAATAGTGGCGTTGTAGTTCACCTCCCTGTTCAATTCAACTTGGTCAAATTCGCATCGGCAAGACTAAAGTTAGTGTTGTCTCATTGCCCACCATGGTATCCAGCGCCAACGTTAAGGCTTGTGGATGGGCGATTGACTAGGATGCAGGCTAGGATGCACCACTACTAGTAAAGTCTATGACCATTCGTGCTATGGTGCTAATTCAAGGCTCGAAGGAGGATAGGCAAGGGCCAGATTTGGGTGCTTGCCACACTTACCACCACAAGATTGACCAGTGAGATGGCATTCAGTGAGATGTCCCATAGCACCATCATGGCAGTCACTGAGAGCGCAATGGACGCCACTCCCACCACAACATTCAGCGTGGCGATGAAATCAAGACCCAGCATTACCCAAGTAATCACGGAGACTGCACTCAGACCCATGGACATCTGAACCATGGTCTCGTGGATGATGTTCAGATACTGCTCGTAGAACACGTAGAATACGCTATCGCAGAGCAAAGACGATTAAACATCTCAACGTGAATCCATTTCCCAAAGCGTAACATGGAGAGTCACAAGTCCCTACCTATAAGGGAAAACCGAGTTGGGCTGTGGTCCACGCGGCTTGGAGGTGAGTTTAGAGAACATCGGTGTGGTTTCTATCGCCATCGACGACTCATTGGCCCATCGAGGTCCAAAGATGTCGGAGATTTCACGGGCCTTTCGGATGGCCTCAATGAAGTCTTCTGTGGTGCGCAGAATGCTGTGATGGGCGGCGAAATGGGAGGTTAGCACACGTAACTGCTGCGTGGAAGTGGCGGTGAAATTGGAGTGAGGATGGGATGCAGCGAGAACCACTGCAGAACCATGCTGCGCTTTGCCACTGTTGGAAGACGAGAAAGTGCATGCTAATTCAGATGAGCGAGCCACATCTCCATCCACATATCCCTCTCTCCCAAATTTACACATCCATCTTGGACCAACCCACCTCCCTGCCAATTAATTCATCCATCCACTCTTCACATGCATCCGTACACCCATCTTAAATAGACTAACTCATTCCTTTTTGCTTCGTTCAACCATATACCCATCCATTTGCCTCAGATCTATCCCTCTACCCCACGGTCCATCCATTCATTATCGGCCACGAGTCGATTCAACCAACCTTTCTAAATTCATGCATCAGTGCATGCGTCTCTCTACCCATTCACCTGTGAAGCTTCCTCGTCTTCACCAATTTGAAGGGAAGGCTTAATCCACGTCAAATTCTGGTGCTATTGTTAATTCCTGATAAGAAAACTCAGACAGACGATTAGACCCCCTTTTTCCATCTCAAGGCCAAGTTCAACCACCGAAACTTCTACTCTCACGACAGTCTCGTCTCATTGTTTCCCTAATTATCTCCACTTCTACACATAACCCACGGACTGAACGCTACTTTTAAAGCATTACACTTCGAGCCTGATGACTGTAGCACGGAACTAGTTGATTTAAAAAAGCGCCCTAACAGCCACTCGGCCAGTTACCTCGTTTCAAACAATCAATTCCACTCAATTAACACGTGATGACCAATCAAATTCAGGCGACCAACCAGCCAATCAAACGCCAACTCTATTCCACCAATCCAAATGGGGAAATTCTACGTGTTTCTACTTTTCCATGTGTTTTGGTCATTTTCAGACCGTATTTGTCTACTCACCCATAAGGGCAATTGATGCTGGGCACACGAGCAAGGAAGTTGGGCAGAAGTTGATTGAAGGGTTTTCCAGAGAGGGCACCATTGATGGTAGGACAGTAATCGCAGTTCTGCTCACGAGCCGAGTCACAGAAGGTCAGGCCACCTTCGGTTTTGTGGACTCCGCAGCAGGAAAGGTGCGTGCTCCACATCCTGTAGTCATCCACCCAGGACATCAAGGGATTTGAGATGCAGTATCTAGGCCAACAAAGATAAATCCAAAAACGAGATGGATGAGATACCGGATTTGGAGAACTCGTGTTCCTGCATGTTAAAGATCTCTGGAGTGCTGCAACCCCTTGCCACGTTCACCATCAGCGTCACACAAATGTGGTGCTCTGATTTTTTTTCACATGAGTACGAATGTCACACCCATTTGAAGCACATTCAATCAAGGGGAAGTAGGTGAGGTTAGAGGGAGGATAACAGGCAATGCGTTAGAAGAAAAGCACAAGCGGGCTACGCTGGTCGACTTTTATCGAGCAACCCTGACATGGAGATGGCTAGAGAAAAGTAAGGTCGACCACATAAACTGTCCCAAGGAAGTTGACTTATCAGTAGTACAGCCATCGAGTACACAGACACACCTAATTTCAGACAACAGAAGGATTATTTAAATGTTTCGTTTCTTGTTTGGACAAATTATTCGGGCAACGGACCGCCACAGACTGGGAGGTGGAGCAAATGGATTTTTGTTCTTCCAGATCAGGTTTCAGGACATTGAATATACACAACGAAAAGTACTCGCGCCGAAAGGAATTTACATGTTGCATCCAATGAACCGAATTTCAGTCGGAAGGTGCGCATATTTTTACCGTCAGGGTGGAGCAACATCATGCCGGTGAACAAAACAGACAGTTCAGCGGTTCGGTGGTTTACCGAAACTTGGGTCATTCTAGCCCCAACTGAGTTGGTCTCGTAAGTGGACAGGTAGCAAGTTGTAAACAGGACACACCTGGCGTCACACATATGTGACGCTCCGGTTTTATCACCCGAGGTCAAATATACATCTCTTCTCTGTCAGTTTTTTTGATAACTAGCTGCAACAAATCCTTTGCAGTAAAGTGTTTGGTTGAAATTAAAACAATGCAAAGTAAGCGAAATACTCCTAGTTTAAAGAGGACGACAGTACTGACACACGTGTCCTATTCGAACAATGATAATTTGGACTGCGAAGATTTTAGTCACCTACGAGAGCTTATGGCAGCCAAAGCGTTAGTGTATAGCCACTTACCCTGCAGTGTATCTTACTTTCAGTCAGGGAGATCCTAAGTAAATCCAGTCTCACACATCCTAGGTACATCGGAAGGGCATCTAAAGATCCCTTTGGCTATCTTGCTCTTCAATTGCATCGCCTAATTCAACTAAGGGACAAAGGCATGGTTCCCCTAGCAATCGCTAAAGTAAAGTAATAGAACTCGACAACTTTTAGTCATTCCCACACAGAACACCCAGTTTTGTTCGTGTTGTCAGGGCAAAAATGGCTATGCCTCGTAGGGATAAATTTTGATATGAGTTGAGCGACATTTCAGTAAAAAGGCTACTCAGTGAGCGCTTATTGCATCATCAATGGAGTTTCAACTTTCAAACAATGCACTGAAGAATTCACAACTTTCTTTCACTCACTCCTTGCTGGCAATGCTCTGTTTCAGTGTATTCACAAGTGAATCCTCATCACAACCGGGTCGCGAGCAGATCTGGTTCTGTCCATGGACCGAATCGAAGCTGTGGCCCTCAGTGACGACAAAGTAAACTGGCGGTCCCACCGCCAGCAGGCCGGATGTGGCTTCAAAGTACTCCAGCACGTAGGAGTCCAACGACATGGACAGCTTCTGGTCCAGCCCGATGTGAATACCACCAGGGATTATGGCAATGCAGAAGCATATCCAACCCAGGAAGAGGATGAAGAGGAGGGCCCGCACCCACTTGGAGAGGATGAAAGGCGCCAGCACGTGTGCCACGAAGCGGTACAGCCAGGGTCGGTCGCTCTTTCCTACATCGGTGAGAGGAAATTGGCAGTTACGTGAAACACAACAGACTCACCACTTGGTCGTTACCACTACCACGTGGATGCTGCCACACCAGGCATTTCAGGAGCTTGGGCACCTAAAGTGTTCGAGGGATCGTCGGCCACCACCAACGATCCCATCAGTAACCATATGGAGCTGTTTTACTGTACAACTAACCAACTCCCTTCTGGAGGATTCAAGCCTCGATTTCAGTAAAGGCGGAATGCATGCAGCTGATTATTCTACTTATTTGTATAATATACGGGCATGAAAGGAAAATAGATTCAATCCTCTAGTGAGACAAATTCATGGCCATAAGTTGAAGAGTGGGGATAGAGGCGGTTACGCATTTCAGTCAACTTATAAGCAGTGAGTGCTTGTGAGAGTGGAAGAGGACTTGAGAATGGTGATTCAGAAAGAATGAAACCTAATGGCATAGTGACCACTGATTATTCTCAGCAAATGGAATAACAAATGCAAAAGCATCCCTTTCGCCAATCGCCGTTTGAGCATAACACAAGCAGGACGTTGTGACCAAGGCGAGTTCGAGAGGAGTTCCACTGAAACGACACCTCATTGTAATAACTCGAATAACTTTCATCCCAGGAGAGTGGGAATACCATGCGAATCTGCGATTCGCCAATTGGTGGGAGTGAAAAAAGTGCACAGAACCACTTTTAGTGTGCCTAATCATGCTCTTTCACCTCTGATTCGTTCCATCCCGTACTGAAATACATCCCAATTTTGCGCAGGGCTGTTTCCATCAGTCCGGTGATTGCAAAACGTGGCACACAGTTGGGCGAATAGAAGGGAAAAGGGGAGGAGAGTGGTGCAAAGTGAACTGGCCCAATGTCGTTTACACCTCACTTCTCCCACTCATCCAATTCCACAATCCGTGTCCATGTAGATGGATCAGTTACTGACTTTGGGTTAAAAGGTGTGGTTTCAGCACATGGTTATCACTTCTGTGCAACGCTACAGCTCTGACCATTGGAGTGCTTTAGATGGAATCCGTTGTGAGTGGATGTTTCTGCCAACTGAACTGGTTTTCGTCGTCAGTATAAGTTTTCTAGGAAAAGTACTTGACACACGAAAAGCTCACCTTCTGTATATCATCAGCCAGCCTGGAACAATACTAAGTGTCACATCTAATCCGACGCAGAAGGGTAATCGTGAAGGCCAGCCAGGAATGGTAGCAAAACATTATCCAACCCTGCAGTCCATTCTGCTAGGGCTAAGTACCACCCTCATGAATACCCCAACAGTTATACACTGAGCACTTCTGATGTCTACAAGTGCTGCCCAGTTCCAATCATAGCAATAGGAGAGGACCCCGCTAAATGCAGTAAGGCGAACCCACTTTTGTTTTTGCGCCGTTTTCCTAGGTTTTCGGTCTCCGGCATCGAATCCTCCTCGTCCGTGAGACTTTCACTTGGCATCACCATCTCCACACAACAGCAGAGGTCCAGTCGGTTGGCCTGGGGTGGCGAGGAGAAAAACAACAATGAAATTGGTGCTGGTGACAGTAACAGGAGGTTCATATTATTTGAAAAAGTGAACACCCTAGACTGTCTGGCAAACGGTGTTCTGAATGAAAACCAACTTCGACGACACACTTTCCACTTTATTATTCCAACAGGGTGAGCTAGAGGGTGAAGGTATTTACTCAGAACCTAGAGTAACACGCTCGTTGCCAGGATCTCAGGGCAGATAGATCGGCCTACTAATAATAGCAGGAGTTATCATTAGTCTTCTTGGCCAATTCAAATACCACTTACAAATCTCAATCATTCGCGGATCAGGAACATTCCAAATCTACTCTGTTGTTATAAATTCTGGCAATCTGTTTGGGACACACGATTTAGCCCAATCACTCCAGGCTCAGGTAAGATAACTCGATTTGGAAAATCGGATCAGAGGATCTGTGAATTGGAGGAGGTCTTAAGTGGATGGTCAAGGGTGCCTGAAACGATGGCACCAATTGGAATCCTTTGAGGATTATAGTAGGCTTGGCGAGTGGTTCAAAGAGCGGGGCCTAATATTACAGACATCTTAGGAGACAGAGAGGCTTATTTTGTCGTGGTCTCGACTAGAGAGGACAGCTCATTCATTTTACTGACCAACTACGTCTCAATTCATTTATGCAGCTGCTTTCATTTGCTCGTCTGTCCATCAACACCAACTTTAGCCAGCCCTTTCAACCAACCACCCATTAATTATCAATGCAACTATTCATCCATTTGTTCCTCCATCCATCTCTGCATTCATACATTCATCCGTCAATCTGTTCAACTAAGCATTCATTCACCCAAATCTCCATTCCTTCACCCATCAGTCCTCCTACTCATGCACCCATCTGGCTAACTGCCCATCCACTTACCCGTGGATTCATTCATTCCTTCATTCACCCATTCAGCTAGTCATTCAGCCCTTGCGACATTTTGCAGCCCATTCGACAATGCAACCATCCTCTTATGCACCAATAAAAGCCTTCGTAAGAATCTGTACTGAACACATGCCCAGTAGATGTAAACAATGGAAAATATGTTTAAGTATGGAGGAAGTAGTGTGACAAAGTTGGTTTTAAACAAACTCAGTTCGATTTATCAAAAAATTGGTAAGCAGAACATTACTGTTTACGATAGGCGAAAGATGGTAGTAGTAAGATGATAGAAGCGCGTTTATCTTCCATAAGAGGACTGCTTTCAAAAGGGGAAAATGGGAGACAATGAAGTGTTAAAATAAGAATAACTAAGGGCAGCAAATTACCCCTCCCTCCTCTTAAACTTTAGCCCACTTGACCTTCAGTTGCCTCTCACGTCGTCTGAATGTGGCATTAGGAAAGGGCAAGTCTTCACTTTTGCCGTGTGCAGGCAAAAAGCAAAGGCCCCTGAATTGGGTGGCAAAGACACTCCTTAAGGGAGCTACATAGAGCGATGTTTTTACACCAAGGGCAAATCTTCCCAACGATGAAGCACCTCGCTTTAGTACAGGTGCTTGCACGAATAAGTAGTAGCGATTTGATGTATTGTCGCTGCATTTAGTGTTTCGGATTGGCTGCGTGGTCCGATCCATAACCCATCTATACGCTATTAATAGATCCCTCTCAACGCAGACATGCTTTGCTAGGCCTTCAAAGGAGGCTCAGCACCTACAAATCCTGCCATCAATCAATCCAGACATGGCGCGGGTGCCACATTCCTGGCAACCTACAGCTTTCCTAACCACTTCATAAACGAGGCCCTAAATCCATGCTAGACATGCACGCCAACAGCGGGAGACGATCGGTGATCACGGAGACACACGCACACACCTGTCTGAAATGCTCAAGGAATGAGAGGGTGCTGCTGTTTCTTTCACAAAAGTCCCGCAGCCACCTTCACTTCATGAGATGTACACCTCCACAGTAAACTGCAAAGACAATGGACCTGACAGACGTGGACATTGTACGTCTACAGTTTGCAGCCAAAGTCAAAAAGCCCCAACACTTTTGGAAGACACCTTTGCAGAATACTAATCGCACTTAATACTTTAACTGAAGACAACAATGCAAATAGATGCATAGACACAACCTTAAGGTAGTTTCTTTGTTTACGGCGTCAACGGGCTCAAATTTCATCACGTAGTAAGGCGTATTTTAACCTACCATGCAAGTTGTCAATCAATCCACTTGGGTCCCTTTTCTACTTCGTTTTCGTTGATGCAGACATGTGTACACTCGAGTGATAAACGCAGACAATGTGACAAAGGAAGGAAATCATCTGACCGCATAGTTATGTAGGGAGTAACCAGGTTTAGCGAATGAATTTGGATAGTGCATGCTGGAGAAGACCAACGAACTGTCCGCGAAATTGATTATGAGAAGAAGAGAAAATTCATGTAGGAACGCGCTACTACCTATACCACTACTACTACGCTCACTAGTGGACGCAGGCGTTACCTCGGGTCTTGGTTTTTACAGCCAAACCCCTGCCCATGTGCCCAACCATCAGTTCTCCCACCAATCTTATCGTATATGCACCCGTCTATTCATCCACACATCAATCCATCCACCCACCCATCTATCCACCCCTTAATTCCTACATCTACCGATCGACCCATCCATCCGCCTCTTCCCTCATCCATTCATCTAACCGCCGGCCCGCCCGCCCGCCCGCGCGTCCATCCATCCAATCCGTCTTTCCCTCATCCAACTAGCGCAATAACATCAAAATTTCCCAGGTCAGACTTCAACTTAAAGAAGACATTAACAATGACCAAGTTGCAAACACTACTTGAGAGTTGACTCACCACCATTAGCAGCATTCATTGGCAGGCAATGCAATGCGAAAATAAAAAAGTAGTGTAAGGTGCATAGCAACTACGCAGTTTAACTGGCAAGAAAGCTATTGCCGTGACAAACATAGGCACGAATCCAGTACGCAGCAGCGCATACGCACGTAAGCAGTTGAAGGTCAGCAGTGGCAAGGCTGGCGCAAGAATCGGACGATTTTTGCCCTCAAGGTCACGTGTTGCTACTTGGCACGTGCATCCATGCACGTTACTATGACTACGACTACTGAATGTGATAGTAAGGCAGAGGTAGTTGGCAAATCAAGTGGAAAGAGAAAATGGCAAGTGGACAGGAGGGGATGAATAGTGGGTTAGCATATGAGAGAAAGTGGATAGCGACTCGAGTCAGCTCCAATTGCTTCCCTCATAACTCACTCACACTATGTAAAAGCGGTAGGGGACTCCAACCATAAACTCACATGTGACCGTATTAAAGCCAAATCAAGGCTTTCATATGCTACGGCTTCAAGAGGAGCCCCAACGCCATCCTGGTGGCAGGACGATGGAATGCTCTTGATACTTTTTATTGAGGAAGGATGAGGTCCCTTTCCATGAGGATAAATATGCCCACTCCAAACCTTTCGCTACCTGTCTTCAGACTCGCATTCACTGTAATCGCTGTGGTGGCGCGGTTGACGGACCCATTTGAAAGGAAGGCGGAACTCTGTGCAAGAGGGTTACAGAAGGAAGGCATCTGCCGTGAATGAGTGCGCTTGTGGAGACTCAATTTAGAAGGATTGTCGAAATCGCGGCAACTTCCCACAACTGCCACGAATCACTGCTTCACACAACAGTAAGTAATGGAACATGCCAAGTAATTCGACCAACTTAAGATTGGGAGGAAGTAACTTCATGAATCAAGAAAACGATGCCGCTGAGATCATTTAAGTAGAAGTAGGGGGAGAGGGTAGGCAAGGGGATGGGTGAGACTCACCTCCAAGCGCCTCGCGTCTAGAGTGAGGAGGGCCGTGAAGGCGAAGATTTGTAGGACAAAGTTGATAACAATGGCTACACCGGCGTAGAGGGCGAACACACGAACAGCAGGCATGTCTGTCATAGCACCTAGACAGCAGGACAGAAGGAAGGAAGGAAGGTAGAGAAGTGGCCAAGACCGCAGACTGAGTTGGCACTCGTGATTGGCTGGTTGAAAGATCAGAATGCCAGAACTCTTGCCCCCCCCCCTTTTGGCTGAAAATGGGTTCCCCCCTACCTACACATACCGATATGTTCGAAGTATCGCGAGAATTGGTCACCATTAACAAAGGCACTTCTACTAACTCATTTACGGAATCTAAAACTAAGATGTTTGGCTTGCAAGAAGCACAGTCAAATTATGGATTGAGGTACCGACTCATTTCAGAGATCATGGGGACTTTTGTAGTTAGTGACGTTGGAGCGGAATTCCAACGTTGAACTTCCAAAAGCGGAAAAGTCTTTCATTTTCGAAATCCACAGTCAGCGTGGCATTGTGCTATTGCCTTTCAGGGAGTGAACTGCAGGTTACAGTGGCCCAGGCACAGGACTGCTTCATGTTTCCAGGTTGAATCGTAAGTTTCCTCATATCTGCATCAATGAATTGAAGTTGATTTACTTAAAAGTATTCTACAGATTTCAAACCCCAGTTAAGGGGTTTCACTGAACAAGCTGTTTGTAGGGACTGCGGCGAATTTGAGCGAGCAGGCGGTTCCTACCATCATCTTCAACTTTGACCCCATGAAAACAATCAATCGACTGCTGCAAGTGCAGAGGTCACTGGGGTAAACGGACGCGTGACCGACCTATTTCGGAATCGTGACTCCGGAAATGCTTCAAGTCCTCGAGAGGAGCCATGAGTCGACTTATACATGCATTCATGAGTTAAAGTCGAATTACTTCAAAGTACAGTCTAGGCTTTGGTCCATTGGCAATGCGGCTCGATGAACAGGGTGTTCAAGTGGACCATCGCGAGTTTGAAGAAGCAAACATTTCCTACAATCATCTCCCTCCCTCTATTGCAAGAAGTGAAGGGCGCCAGGAGTCAAAATTAAAACCGTTTAGTAGTATCTTTGGCTATTAGATAGTTTTCCTTTTACCCTCACATAACGCCATTTTGCCAGTTCAGGCTTCTCGTAGAACAAAAATTGGACTCGCTGTTGGAAATTCTACGAAATTAACTTATTCCAGACACACGGTCATTTATTCAAAAGGAAAAAAGGGTAGCTTTTATCGTAAAGTAAAGTTTCGCTTTGGCAGCGTCGACCATGAGCGGTGTAATCTTTGCCTCAAGTTAGAATTGCCCTCCCCACCAATCCGTTTATCTCTCTGCCTTACGCTGACTAGTGAAGACGTTAGAAGAAAACCGCAAATCCACTTCTACTCGGGCTGCCATCAACCAGGTGGCATTGTTGAAGGCCCCTCCAAGGGTTCACAATGGAAGTGCTGGATAAGAAAAAGGGCGAGTGATGTAAAAATGAGGAATGCAAAACCACGTTTATCGACTTCTCGCAGCCCAGTTTGAGTTACCGCCTTATACTTGGGAGTCAAAGTATTTCCTACCACCATCACTCAATTGTAGTCCGAACCTGGAGGCACAAATTACGTGACATCATTGCACCACATCGTGCCACAAACGCATACTTTGGATGCTATAGCAATGAAGTAGTTGAATTTGTCAGAAAGGAGGTAACAACCAGTGCTTGTAGTGTTCCATTCTCCTCCAATATTCTGGTAACAGCGGACGCGTTTGTGGGCTTCGTGGGCACGAAGTGTTCAGCTCATTAACAGGGGATCTTTTGTGGCTTGAGGGGAATGTTCCATTTTGGACATGTAGCGCTGACCTTAAAGTGGACGTGGCCAAAATCAGACCTCTACATTGATGAGTCATGCCTGTGTCCTGTGCCCATGTAGACCATGCGCCCACACACACGTGTCCGGAATGTGGGTCGAGGGTGGAACATCCCGGGGCCATATCAAAGTGACTGGACGTCAGCAGAACGCCATTCTAAGCTTCTTACACAAGGGCAGGCCAACAGCAACAACAAGAGAGCCCACCGATGGTTGTGTTGGCATATTTTTGGCAGTCCTAGATTCATTTCAACGTGGCCAAATAACATCAGTGATGTGAAGAGCCGCTGATTACTTCAAATGTCAGTTTTAGGATTTCCTGAGCGGTTTCCTTGGTAAGCATCCACTCACCTCACTGTTGCCTTAACTTGTTGAGTGGTTAAAAGGGATACTCTAGTGCAGACATGCAACAAAGGTGTCTTACAACAGAACAAAATGCCCACACTCTTCGCCTCTCCATTGGCCGGTGATAGTTCACGGAGGCTGTTTTTGGCGTAGGAACGCAAATGGACCCGTGGGGCTAGTAATAATAGCACAATCACTACCACGCACATGTGCGCGTGTGGATGCGTTGCATGCCGCAGTTCGTGCCAGTCCCACATCGTACGACACTTGTGATTCAAGGTCATACTAATTAGGGATACTAAGGTAACATAATAACCCCAACACAAATGCCAATCATGCAAAGCACAAGAAGCCATTGTTGTGATAAGGAAAGACTTGGGAATGGTTCGCGACTTTGATCCTCAAGGCTTTAGGGATTAATAATGTGGCCAAGTGTTCCGCAAGTCAGCCTGCATGCTCCACCTATGCTGCTAATCTGCCACCCATCCTGAGCAGTCATAAAAGTCACCTTTAGATGCGTGTGCTGTGACCTCAGAGAGGTAACTAGGGTTCTGCATTAGTGGCCTGAGAAAATATGCCTACATGCATAGATGGCTCAGTTAAAGATATTGTCTGGCTAGAGTAGAAGAAGGTCGTCTGTGGATGGTCAGGGGCTACTTCACCCGATCACCCTCATCCCAGGTTCCACAGAAATGACCACTACTAGAGCAAAAGCCAAATAATTCAATTTGAATCCACGGCGTGAATAAATAAATGCATAATCTCGTCGTTACGGTAAATCAGCGCATGTTCCAAGTAGTCTTTCTCCCTGTACCAAGGGTAGCCTCCATTCACTCAAACACTGCTGTCACTGCCAATGCAGAAGCATTAATCACAGGAAGGAGGAAGGACAACGTGGAAACTAGGTATTGGAGTGGAATTTAGTAAGGCTTTCACGAAGCGTTTCTACTTCCTAAAAATTCGGCTCCTCAGGTAACACTACCTGAAGGCGACGAGTTAGTGCAGTCTTTAACATTAGACGACTATTGGAACTTTGTGAAGTGAGTGAACGTACCACAGAAGAAAGCGACAGATTCTGCCAGACTTGAGAGGAACATGGATGGACCCACACGGCCCATAGTCTTGGCAATGCGTGCCTCCACAGGTGCGCGACCAGCAAGACGTTTTCCCACCTCACCGTTGTCCACACCATCATCTTGTCGTCGTCGTCGTCGCCGACACCGTTGTCTTCTCACCTTTCCACCAACACATCCACCAACGCCACCACCGACACAACCACCACCAGAACTCGCCACACCCTCTTCCACAACATCGTCGGCACCGTTTGCAATGCTCTCCTGACTTCCGAAGGCATCATCTTCATCCTCATCGTCGTCCACTTCCTCCTGTTCATGCATGAGAAAGTCCTGCACCATGATGAAGATGTTGTCCACACCGACAGCCAGGACGAGGAAGGGAATGACCTCAATGATGATGAGGGTGGCGGGCACACCGAGGTAGGACCAAAGACCGATGGAGGAGAAAACGGAGGCAAGGACAATCGACACGCCACCGATGCTGAGTGAGATTTTCAGGTCGATCTTGGACAATTGAATAAAGGAGGTGGAATGAGGCGTTTACACTATTTCAGGCAAATAACATTCGTTGGCTTCGCCTCTCCGTCAGCATCTTTGTCAATTATGATGATATCCCCCCACTTACGTTCAGCTACCCACACCCCATACTATCATCATCAGCAGTGATGCGAGCGGTACGCCAGTGTCCACGTGACAGGACATGTCCGACACCACTTCAGTCCTTACGAAACGTGATGCTTTGCATTTGGGCTTTAGTGAGATATGCAGAGTGATGTGGGAGGACTGGAATGGACGGGTGGATGGATGCCTGCATGATTCGATCCACGGGTAGCTGAGCTGAATAAATGCCTGAATGAATCCACCCATGTAGAAAATCATGAAATGCTCATTTGGTAGTGCGGATGTAAGTTGGCTTGCTGATTTGTCTCATGTGATCCAATTGCTACTGAAGCTTTAGAGGGATCGCAATTGGGCCAACTCAGCTGCCACAACGGTGAAATGGAATTCCACTCGTGTTATCTATGCAAAGAGTCTCCAAATAACTCCACACATTTCTCAAAAGCCACTTCACACCTCTTGTGTATTAGACCACCTTCTGCAATAACCCAGAGGCTGCACCGGTGACGCTGCAGTAGCACAGATCCTACACCTTCTTGAAGCTGTTGTTACTTCAAAGAAGGCAATGCCTCCAGACGAGTCGACACTCTACCACTACCATGGAAGGCATCAAGTGTGGATGATTGAATTAAAGAGCAGCATAACAGTGGAGTCCTATCTACATAATGACGAATCCAAAAGCGAGGCTTGCATTGAACCAGTTCAGCCCATCCACCAAAATACCTCATTCAACTACTACATCAGTGTATCGAAAGGCTGGTAAGATCAGTGGATCCTTCATCAAGTTTCTGACCACAAAAAGTAGTCCAGATAGGTGATCACGTAGTGAGATAAAGGAGCAAGACGATGATGCAGTCGTGGGATGAGAGTTCTTACAAAGTCCAACATTACCTATCGTTGATAAATACTTTCTCGGATAAATTCAACCAGTGAACTAGAGTTGGCAGAATAACAAAGATTGTCGAAACCAGAAGCCTTCTCACCATAACATGCGTTGCTCACCTCCCCACTGTTACCTTTCCGTCTCGCCAGCGATCCTCTTTTGAATGCACCTAACCACATCCACATTTACAAATGTGGACGCTACGATCAAGGGTAGCCGCCAGCTGCCTTCTCAGTGTACTGTTCTTCCATTCGAAAGTGTCTTGGTTGCCACTTTTGACCGGGTGGAGAACTGAGCACTGTACTGGATATTTTGTTACCACGGTAGCTACCTTCACCTAGCCTCATGGAAATGATCGTTGTGTGGAAGCATTCTTTGTGTGCAGTAAGAGCTTGGGGAAATCAACACTAGGCATTGGCGCATTAATCCGCTTTTCTTTTCAGGATGTATTTCGTGTTCAAAGTGGTAGCACTCTCGTGGCAATTCCTCTTACAACTCCTCACAGAGAGAGAGAGAGAGATTTAATTCGCATTTAGCAAATTCATTAAGGCGAGAATGTCCTGTCAGAGGGCAAGAACAAACACAAAGCGACTTTATCAAACAAATCACCCATTGTGCTGCAGAACCAAACAAACAATCAAGTAGCCACTCAAAGGAACATTGTTGCCGCTACAGGGAGGGCGATCAGACTACACTAAGCGACACACTTAGTGATTTTCTACATGTGCTTTGTTTTGCCTTCTCGTTCCCTTTTCCTTGATACCAAAGTGGACCGTCAACTTGGGAGACAGAATAAGCTTTGAGGGGTAAGGCATTGCCACAGTTGAGTGCGTTCCCACGCAAGTGCACCTCCTCTGTGGATTGCAGCGGAGCAGAGTGGAGCGGCATCCAGTCTTTGGGGCTATTTATCAACTTAATCCACTTTGCCGAGCAAAAGATGTGGTAAGTGAAACCCACACGCGATGCACCACTTCCCACCACATCATCCCCCTAATCCTGCCTTGCGGCTAGTTTCCATTCACTCGCAGAGGCGAAACAACTGACAGCACTGAGAACGAGGTCCAAATCACCACAGAAACTACACAGAATATCAGGGTGTACCATTACGAATATAACATTGGTAAGGTGGATAAACTCACGAGACACGTTTGAAGTCCACGATAGTTGCCAAGGCAAATGCTGACGTACACTACCATAATAGTGTAACTGATGACAATAGTGGAGATGTCCGAGTGAGATTGCCGAACAATTTCGTCCTCGACCGAGCGCTAAAAGTGGGGAACAACAAGTGCTTTCGCCTCATAAGATGTTAAAGAGAGAAGAAACTCCAACAAGTTCAGTTGTGAACACTTGCACTGTTCATTTTACTCAGGTAGAAGACGAATTTGACCAAGATTAGGGGAGGGCTTCAATCGTTCGCAGTTAGATTCATCAAGCTGATTACCTTCTCGAGAACGTGAAAATAGGGAGATAAAAGAGTGCAAACCACGAGTAAGCTTTTAGTTGCATTGTGATACAGGACTGGTGAATTTCACAGCACAATCCGCAATACAAGTCCACCAATACTACCTTCGTTCGAGAACACAAAGGTTGAGTGCTGTACTAAACCGAGGGAGGGAGTCGATATGATCACGATTTTACGAGTCATACTGTTTCACTTTGGAGGCAAAGTAACCACTACCTGTTTCACTCGAGGTTGGCATTTCAGCCTCGACGACAAAGTAACCCATGCCCTTCTGTATTACTCCACAGCCGTACTGCCAACTCTCCATCCTGAAATGAGTGCATACATGTTCAACACCGAAAAGTATTCTTTCGTGCACTCAACATCCCCTGTTTAACTTGAGCTGGCCTTACGAAGAGAAGGCGAAGAGCGAAAGGGCGCCAACCCACAAGCACATCATCCATCCATCCACCCACCTAGCTTTGCCACAATTCTGCAATTTATGGGCAGAACTGTCACAACCAGTATTCATCGAATCAGCACATATGTGGAGCGATAATGTGAGAAGGGATTCAATGGCGGGAACTTCAGGGTTAAGAATGGTCAAGGAATTGTGGGGGCTTAATTTTACCGCTAAAACAAAGTCCACGGGGAATTTATAGGGTCTGTTTCCTAACATACTTAAGCATTGTCATATAAGAAACCTTAGATTAGGAGGAAATATAAAATTCGAAGAAGGAGTAGGTCTCATCGAAATGCGCGAGATGCCACTCTCAGCATTCAGGCTTGCAGTGATGTGGAATCATCAAGCCATCGCAACTCGCCTTGAATCGGTGAATTCAATTTGCATCAGACTACTGCCTTATCAACGATCTCTGAAATACGACGCTCTAATTATTCGTTTAGTCTACGGGTTAGGCACGCCCTTCCCATCTCCAGTTGGTTGGGATATTTTCGGCTTGATGGGAAGGAAGACGCACACTAGAAGTTGCAAGATGAGACCGGAAGGAAACGTGGCCTCTGGACACACACACACACACGCACACACATACACACACAAAACGGCAAGCGGTAAAGGCACCAACTATTTGCCAAAATGTGCTAAACAGGCGATAGAACCCACCTACCCACACACCCACCCACTCACTCACTCACCCACAAGCGACCAAGTCAGCGACCTATTATGCATGCCTGTCTACAGTGGTGTGTATTTACACGAGTTGACACGAAGAAATCTCCAAGACACACACACACACACACGCTCATACCCACGCACACACACAAACACATGGGTGGAAGTCGTGTTGGCCCTCCAACTGGGACGATGCCTGCCTATTACACAAGGCCAGAGGTGGTTATTCAACTTGAGTAGTGGTGTGATTCACCTTCGATTCGAAGACACCTTCGAGTAACGAATGAAGAGCACTTATTCTCCGACTATTGAAACTCAACAACTCAACACGTCAGCGTTTGTAAAGGCTTTCGGCTCATAAAGCAAGTGTGAGGTAAGGAAAGAAGCAAATCCTGGCCCATGAAATGACCACTGTGGCGTTAAGCAGTCGAATTGCTATGGACATCGTAATAACTGGAAACGGTCCTGGGTGGACAGTGCAAGCAACCGCCAATCATGGAAACCGTCTTAGAGTTTGCTCCTCGGGTGGCGAATAGATCACACTGCCCGTAACTCCCTTGGAAATTTCATTCTGACAGCGTGCTATTCAATTCAAATGAAGTCATTTACCCTGACCGCAAACGATACCACATGGTGACCTCTTATGTGACCCCTTTGTATGCACCAACATTTAGGTTTCCACTAGCAGAGGTGGTAGTCAGTTGGGTGGAAGCTAAATATTTACACTTATGGGAGTAAACGATGCTGCAAATCATGTAGAACGCGATGGCACTTCGGCAGAGCGATCACCGAACAACCTTTCCCTCTATGGCTTTGAAGTCCAGTCCTTCGCTGCTTCGACTACTCCGATTTATGGGACAGGTGCGTCCTGCATTGGGGCGAATGTTGGCCAGCATTAAGAGGATAAAAAACGTAGACTGAAACGACAAATTTGCCGAAATACCCACGGGATATCGACAGACCCACCAATCTGATCGAAGTGGCAGGCTTACTACCAACTGGCTGTCTTTTTCGTTGCAAATCGGATTCAACGACTTTGTCCTTTTAACCTATACTGCTAGCCTCACGGCTCCTCTTGCAAGTTTTACATTCACTGACATGATGGGGTACTCAGAAGGGACCCAACTAGAAATAAATCTACTCGTGACGGAGCACCAACATCTACATCCTCATTTCTGCTTTCGAAGAAAGGATAAATGTGATCGGATACCTTCAATATGAGGTATCATGAAGGAAATTCATCGAATCATCTCTGTTCTCTCCTTTTGCAGTCTATTAAAAGCGCTGATGGCGAGGAAAAACAACACAGGTAGAGAATGGACATTCAACAAGGACTCACCTCAGCAGCAAAACTGACTACAACCTCGGGATGGGCAGCACGCCAATTGAGAACCGTACGAATGAACTCGCTTTCCCAGGCCTTGGCCATCAACACCGTCGGCGAATCGTGGTCGACGGAGTTCCGTACCAAAATTGTCATCACCACTGCTGTCGACTGCATGTAGTCGTTGTCTGCAATGAATATGACAGTTGGCAATCGTTTTGTGGAAAAGAGCAGCCTCAAGACTAGAGAACGAGTTGACAGCAGAACCGAGAAGAACCAGCAACTTTGCATTTATTCCTGTGAATATTCTCCACACCAAAAGACTTTTCACAGCACAATTATCAGTGTGGAGTGAAAATGATTGGATAGGACGTTAGAGCTGAATTTGTGTACATGGTTTGAGAAAAATGAAATATGCGACTCAATGCTTGTCAGCCTTCCAATTATGCGGCCCTTTCCGGGTTCACTGGCTCGTTCAAGAAGAAGCATGGATGAGTTAATGAAACGTGGAACGCTGCTTGATCGACTAGCCAAGAAGACGTTGACTTGATTAATAAAATACCGAGGTTTGTTCAACAAGATGCTAGCTTCGAATTCTGATAATCGTTGCACACCCAACACAAGTAAGCTCCGGATGCTTCCACAAACACCTACCCTTCTCAAAGAATAGTACAAATGAGGTAAAAGCCGGCAACTCAAACGGCAAAGGTGAGAGCTAACGCTGCCTGTAATGTGTGCATATGCTAGTAAACCAAAAAAATTGCCAAAAATGTTGAAGATGGGGATGCAGTTCACGGACGGGAATGAAGCCCACAGGAATATAATTACGGTGGGGCTCCATCGCATTCCTTCAAAATGAATGCCACGTCTTTTGAAGGCTCCCTTGTGGTCTGCCGAAAGGAACGCTTCTACCAACTCACGTCAAAAAGGACAATTTTTCATAAGAAGCAGAATCGAAGTAATTTGCGTTCAAAAAGGTGCATGGCACTTAATAAAGCCGGATAACTTGAAGACCTTCGTTTTATTGCAGTACGCCCCACAACCCTTATACGCTAGTCTGTTCCTCCGTATAATCGCATCATGCAAAAGAAACAAATTCAATTTTTTCCACGAGGGTGAACCAGTAAAAGTTGAAAAAAAAAGCCAGTCCACTAGATGAAAGCGTCGGGGTACTTTTGTAGTCACCTTTGCAAGGTGGCACTTCGACCAATTTCGTATATCTGTTTGATACCTGAAGGTAGAATCTGCCGTTGCAACATCAGAAAACCACACAAAAACAATTCATTTTTTTTTCATCCTGACAAATGAACTAGCTGAACCACCTACGGCCGAACGAACATACGAAAATCGCTCCATCAGATTTAGCTTAACTCCGGTCAACCAGCTCTCAACGAGCAGTCCAGAGACACTAAGGTTCCTCCATTCAGTCAATGCTAGTTCCAAAAAGGGAACTAGCGTTTGAATTAGTAATTCTCTTGCAGCTTGAAGCGGACAAAAAAGTTGAAAGGTGATAAGCCGCCAGCTTTGTGATTGGAACTATGATAGAATCCGCAGCATAACAATAACGGCGTGTACAATCCGCTCCTCACGCCAATTACAAGTACATGTGACCGCAAGCCACGGACTGGACTGACCTTTGGAGCCCAGCGAAGTCAAACACAGCCTTCGATACATTGTGTGCATGCGTCTGCACGTGTATTTTGTGGGGTGAACCGTCAGGACGCTTCATTTGGACGCGGTTTGGAGAGCATACACATCGACCTCTTCTCTGGCGATGGAAGACATGGAAACAAACATGATGAATTTCAATTTTGTTTTTTTTTTGTTTCAGGCTTCTTTCACGCCTACGGTGGAATAAAACGAGTTGAGCTGCTCCCTCGGACATTACTTAATCAGCATCAACAACAGGAAATGCGTCCTACACCAAGCTGTAGGCTATAAAAAACAAAGCGCTTTGAAAAACCATTAAGCACTTATTCAAAACAGGAAATAATAGGGGACCAGAGTAATTAAATGTGCTTTGATAGTGTTTTTCCTATCATTCTCTACAGTGGTAAACAGAATTCCTGGTTATTTTTTTACTGCACTTTAAAATTATTTTTAAAACCGGAGAAAAATGTTAGGTGCATGTTCTGCTGCTTAGACCCTGAGAGTGCCTGAAATAGAAAGCGGAAGTCCGCTATTCTGCCAATCGTGAGTCAGCAAGAAAGAGCCGATTTCTCAAAGTTGAAAGCTTGTAGTCTTCCTTTTCTCGCCCCCACCCACTACCCAACATCCCCTTTCTGTCCTACCCCCTCACCTTCAATGCCACCGAAGACAACGTTCCCAAACATTGGAGCACCGGCACGTCCACGACACCCACTCAGAGGTCCCTTGTCCGCGATTATGAGTTTGGTGCAGAACACGAGGTGGTCCAGGTAGTCTTTCCCCTCTACCTGCAAAGACCACAGCAACGGCAAAATCAGTATTAGTTAAAAGAAAACGAAGTTAATTTTCACTTCATTGAGCCCATGTCAAGACAAAGAGAGCCAGTTGCTACTCTCCCTTTCTCCAGTCATACCGTCAATTCGTCCTTTTCTTCCCCTCCAAAGTAGTGGCATGACTTATGTGCGTTTGCCGCCTACGTGTTGTCAGCCAGAGCGAATTAGTGTGATTGGGGTCGGTTAAATGCTGGTAACTTCAATACAGTGTGCATATACGGGAGGCATTCAGTGCCAATTGAATGGGTCGTCATCAAAGGCATCAACCACATCATCTGTAACATGGAAATCTTAATGCTCCAAAGCTATGTAACGTTTCTGGGTATGACAGACAATTAGGCTGTAATGGAGCTGAAACAATCAAATATGGAACCCAAGCTGTGGACGGAATAAAAGTAGCAAGACAAAAAGAATAAGTTAGACGTACCACAGCATCCAGCAACGTTGCATTGCTCTGGAAGTACTCCAATGGACTAAAGACACCACACTCCTGCGAAGCGGGTTCCAGCGGTTTATGGCAAATATCATTCAGCGCCACCTCGCGCCCCAACGCTTCACTAAAGGCTCGCACTCGGGTAACTTTGGTTTGAAGATCAAGCACCTACAAACGCGATTGATTGAGATGAAAAGACAGCTCAATACCAACATACCGATTTCAGAAAGTCCTTATCAAAGACGGTTCCAAAGGTGCGATCATTTCGCACGTAGGGTGTTGCATTCACGGGACGCATGATAATCTGCTCCGTCCTGTAGAACGGCCTGAAATGACAAACGACAGTAATAATGGTTACGTACTATATTCAGTCAAAGCATTGCAACCTGGGTCTCCTGCACGGTTAAGTTTGCCTGTTTCACCGAAATCTGGTGAATGGATAAACAACGACAAGGTATGGGGTACAGTAACCGTACAAATGATATTGACATCGAAAAGGGCAACAAAAATTCAACACTATTTGCAAATTTTTGGCCTGGGTAGCACTTAAAGGAACTAGTTTTCGTGTGAGGACGTGCTTGAATCGCCGCCGGATGCACTCTAAGACGAACGCTAAATTAGACCAAAAGGGCAGATATTACCACGTAGATTTAATTTCAAGAAAGGGGGAAGTAAAAGGCCTCTCAAATCACCTGTAAATCGGTAATGCTGCAAAGGTTGGTTAAGTCAAAAACGCCAACAATATTGCACACATAAGGGGAGATGTACCTGCGACTACTTTGCACACACCGGTACCAAGTGTATTGTCTTGCCAACTAGTAGCCGGCGCGTGGGCCAATCCAGCAGTGGTGGTAAATGCGTCCGAGGTACATAATACAACAACCAAAGGTTTCATAGGGATGACACAGATACCTACTCGTATCTATAAGGGCCTCCCAGCACGCCCCATTGCAGAGCCAGGAAACAATGTGACATTTTAAGGACTGCCGACCGTACGTCGTTGATGAATATAACTGTGATGGATCTCAGCTTTTGGTGCAGCATTCATCCCCAAACGCCTGATTCTGGATAATCGAAGCATAATGTGGAGTAAAATCGCACAAATGATAACTCTTTCCACGACACCAGTCAAAAAATATTAGTTAGGATTTGCAATTGCAAGAGGTTAGGACACGATGGATTATAAAAATTCTTGCTGTAACAAAGCTACTTTCCTGTATGACCAGGTCTTTAGGGGAAGATAAATGCATTCCACTCCCCAATCCATGAATCTTGCATAAGGACGAGTCGCGGTTTGCCTTGCACACCCCTCGCAGCTAACAAATGGGAACAGTGTGGCACAACCGGAGACACTAAATTTGGCCACAACAATACACCCATCGTTGGCATGTAAATGTGATTACTCCTGAGGGTGCAGAGTCCATTGAAAAAGTGTGATGACGTTGATTCAAATGCATATTAGGCCAGTGATTTACCTCCAAACCGTCTTGCAACACAAATTCTTGCCAATCCTGATTTAAGCAGTTGCTGTAAAGCTCAAAAGGGAATTCGGACAATGTCACGTATCTATTCATCTTTCCACCCACTCCTCAACGTGTCTACTCATTCACCAACTTATCCACTCCTCCATCCATCCGTCTATCCATCAAGATTTCCGTAAAGTTAGGGTGGAATGCTAATTGCCTGGGCGAAAGCATTTATCCAGGGTTCGCACAATTGCCACTTAGAGTTGCATGATGTCAGCCTAATAAGGGGGAAGGTGGGTGGGTGGTAGAGAGCTGGTCGAGGAGGTCACGTGGTGTTTAAGTCCAATCGGAGCCCGAAAATTGAGATCGCTCCAAAGCTCAAATAGGATCAACAGCCCCACTAGTCACCCAATCGAGAACCCGGCCATCCATCCATTTAATCATTTGTCCATCTATGCACGCACCCATCTTTCCGTCTATTCAACTACCATTCTGCCCAGTCCTCCACTCACCCATAATCCATGCAGCCATCTGGACAATCTGTCCATCTGTCCACCGATAATGCAAACATTTTTATAAAATGGATAGTTAACCATTAACCTTTTGCAAAAAATGAGTACGCGACCGTGAATATTGTGGCTATGGTGATATCAAAGATCATAGATTACCCGTAAATACCCGAAATTTTGTGGCATAAAAACATGGCACGTATGATAATGTCCAAGGAGATCAAATCAAATATTGTTCATCGACTCTTAAAAATTGTGGCAGTTACCAATTTGCGTACTTGAATCCGACCATCAAGCCACATCCACCCATCCACTCGTCTATCCAATTTGGGGAAAAGGTCCGGAATGCTAATCTGTTTGTGACAAGTTCGCACAAATGTGATGGCAACAACAGTCCGGGCGAGAGATTGGGAAAGAGGCAGCCATGTAACTTACTTCTGACACAGATAAGACATAATGGCCAAAGTTGAACACATTGAACGCATGAAATTAGCTCACGTGGGTCAAATTGATAAGGGTCTTCGTTGGAGCCCGTGCAATTAAGTTTTACTGATTATTAACCTAACCGTACCTCCCACATCCCTCCATGCAGTCTTTCACGAACCACCCATTCGCTTATCCAACCCACCGCCTATTTATTCCTCCACCCATTTCGCCTTATATAGGCCAGGAAGAACATATATGCGCTATGCGAATAGTGCCGTTAAGCCCCTATCTGCTGAAGCAATTGCACTCCTTACTCACTCGGATAATTGCCGCTGCAATATCAAAGTTACACAGGACAATTAACAGAATTTTGCAGTAGGCGCTTACCCAAAGTGTCCATCGAAGTAGGCCTTCTCAAGACGAGCTCGAGAATTGGGATCGCTCCAGAGCTCGACCGGGTCTGTGGTCACTCGGAAACGCAGGAAACCGCAACACGCGACTGCCAGTAAAATGGTGGTTAGGAGGAGGGTCACTCGTGGAAATCGAGCCACTAGAGCTCCTTGGCGAGCGAATAACTAAAAGCAGAGGAAATAAATTTTTCCAGAGTGGAAAGCAAACTTTTCTACAAACTCTCGATTTCCTCAACACGGTTAATCTACTAAGTCGCCCCACCACTAGAATGGGAACCTCAAAAACCCTTCGGTTACAATGAAAATTTGTCCAGGCATTTGTGCTCTTCCACTCATTTCTATCTCTAGGGCATTTTCAAGTTGCCTAATCACCGTTTTCATAAATAATACAGACAAATAACAGTCGAAAACGGTAAGAACAACGGCGAAAAGAAACGGCAGCCATCCGGCAAGTCTACGCTAGTTTTCATTAAGATGCTATGTAAGACCCTTTCCAATAACAGGAATAGTTTAGTATGTTGAGCACTCACCCATGTAGATCCAAATTGGATGGTAGCCCCAACCTTGGAGTAGCAGCTAATGGGGGGTGAATAGGAGCCAGCCACAGTGTTGTCCTCTGAATGACGATTCACACACCATCGAATGACTAACCCCAGGAGAAAGAGAAGGGTTAAACCCAAAAAGGTCAATAGCATCGCCAGCCACATTGGACGTTTGAACAGGCGTTGGGGAAGGGCCATGTCCTCCAGCGTCTCCTCTGATTTGCCTACCATTCCTGCCGCCCCTCCACCAACCTCGTCCTCTGTGGTCAAACCATCTGCGGAGAAAAAAAGATGCGTGGACCCCAGGCGTTTCCGACGAGTCGACTATCACGCAACTAAGATGCAGCTATGTTCATGGTATGGGTGTTCTGGTTTTTCAGTACATAGGCTTGGTGAAGAAGCCGAACCTACATTCAAAACTGCCCGACAATCCCGCTTTTTCGTAGATGAATGGTACGTCAAAAGGCCATACCTGCTGATGGATGAATTTGAGGAGAATTCTGACAAAAGCGACTGAATTACGAAACATGTCCACTGTAGAAATATCATCCAATCATCAGATTGACCTTATAAATGAATCCATGTCCAAAACAGGTTGCCACACGGGGCCTGTGGCATTTAGGGAACCCATCAACTACTAATGAAGTTATACTTTTCTTTCCTGTCTTGCCATTGACTATACACCAACAAATGACCTGTGATAACCGAACCAGAAGAGTGGTCACAAGGAATTCCGAAGAAGGTACCCGAATGAAGAGTAGGAGGAGACTATGGAGTAGAATGATACCTGTTTCATTTGCATATTCAACTATGCGGATACTTTAGGTCTTCTACAACGCTGCATTTAACCAGAGTTCTCAATGAGATAAGTGACCAATAGGCAAAAGTACCAATTCCACTCCCTATTCTGCTTTCACAATTAAAGTAGGTACAAATCTGGAATTAATGCATAGATTGAATGGTTTTATTAATGATTTGTAAATGAGTTTAAAGAATGCTATTTGTAGCGAAAAAAGCGAAGCAGCTCCACTACTTTGTTGTGTTGTTTAATCTTAACATTAATCAAATCGCGATTGAATTACAATATCATTTTATGCTTTTTAACTCTCCGATAATGAAGCGGAGATCTTTTCAGTCTCTCGGCCGCTCTCTACACGGATTATAAGGCCACTCGTGGACGAGTGCAGGGCAGATTGATTTAAGCTTATGCTACTTATAGTTTGGATACTGCGTGACGAACGCTCAAAAGATGATCGGAAAAGGAAAGACTACTAACCACTAATAGCAGGTTCCCCGACCTCATTCACAGGCAGAAGATTCGGCGTCAGTGTTGTGGAATTGCCGTCAGCAAAGTCATCGGTGAAGACGAAGTTGATGTTGTAGGGTGAATCACCCCCACTCGACTTAGGAAGTCCAAGTATGCGGAAAAAGGTTTCCATGTCGCAGTCACTGTTATCGGTTTGGCAAATCGTTTCGATTGGTCTGCCCGTAAATCCGCCTTCAATGGCCTAAAAGGTCATAAGGAAAGTGAAATTTTTGATTAACTTGTTTATAGTTTCAAGAGAGATGTTCGTTTAGGCGATACTGATTCGGACCGCATCAGCCAGACTTCCGGTAACCCAGCACTTTTGAGCCAATTCATCATCGTGCGGTGGGATGAACCCATACCTTACCTTTGCAAAGAATGCGATCGAGCACCCTTAAAGTTTAGCGAGGTTTAGTCTAAATAGGGCAGCAACGAGGTATCTATCAGAGATGTAAAAATTTGTGGGATATCACAAGCTAGACCAGTTCCTGGAACGAGATTTGCATTGAAAAAGACTGCCTTTGAAAACACATCAATAGCGACTTCAGCTCAACTGCACTTCTCGGACGAAAAATAATAAACTTATAGCAGGTTTTTTAAGCATGTATACTGCGGTTCAGTCTCCAAGGCAATTGCTCAAAGTTCTGCTCATTCAATTAGCATTCCAGTTCTGTTGCACAGGCTTGTAATAAATCAGCCTCCAAAAAAAAATGTCGTACAACAGCTTCAAAAGTAATCTGGGAGCTATAATGGTGGGAATACGATGGGGAACGCCAAAGTCCATATCCACTGTGAGGAACATGTCATCTTTTAATTGATATCCCAATACCGAGAAACGGGTCGTGACTAGAACCTAGTGATTAGTAAAATCTGGAAATCCCACAACTCTCCAAGCTTCAAGAATCCTAAAATAACTTAAACAAACTACTGAGAGGGGGTGGGGCATTGGAATGATAAAAAAAGGCGAAGAAGGAATGAAATGAGGGCCCAAACATGAGGAGCTACTTTGCATTGTGTATTTAAGTAAGGCATATTTGGCCAATTCCACATACGAATAGAATTTGATGCAGAATGCGAGAACGCACACACAAGCGAGAGAACTCACCGCACAGGCATCGAAGATGACCTGAGCTTTACCGCGTGAGAGAGGAAAATCGACTGATGTGACCGCTCCGTCGGCGGCACTATGACCAGTGACCTTAACAAGCTCCGACTGGTGGGGGCTACAGGTCATGTCACAGAAGATCTTCCGCAATCCATTGTAGCAGGTCATGTCATCTGCGCTGGTTGAAAGTGTCGAATAAAAGGTGGCGGAGATTAGCTACGATAGCTTTGAGTAACGCAGGTAGGGTTAATCCAACCAGGTAAAAGTGAAAAAGGCAGCTTACTTGTTTAATATCAGGGCTTTAGAGGAAAAATGACCGTCCATAAAACATGTTTTATTTGAAGTTACGCCTTCTCAAAACCAAGAATATCTTCCACACCTATTCCACTGTTCTATACACGACTTTTTTGATATGGTTTGACTAAAATGAGTGTTAGACACTAATAAAGAATAGATATCACATTTATGACGCAGGTAATGTTAGGCTAAACTAGTAGACCGTTCATAACTGAGTGGCAAAAGCAAGATTCCTATGCTACTACTAGCACAAAAGATTCAATTCAATGATCTGATTTAATATGGAATGAGTCAGGTAGACATTCATAAAGATGGGTGGGGACTACAATGAAAGCTATAATTTAGGTGAATTATTAGGTTATCACCAACTGACCGACGAGAAAGGCTAGAGCACAATTTTAATTAAGCTGAAAAAGACTTGCAGCGAGGGACATCGTTTAGCTTAATTTGGCTATCTGGCAAAGAAGAGGATGTCGTGTCATAATCCTAACATAATAATGTTTACTCGTGCAGATAGATAAAGACGATAAATTTAACAATACCAACGAGTCATGAAACAATGGGAAATCCTTCAAGGTTTCACATCGGATGATAAGCTAATCTTCGAACGATTGGTATCAAAGAACACTACTTCGATGTAGATAAGCGTAAGTGGACCCAGTGAAGTTGAAAAGAAATACAAAGCCAAATTCCAGTGATCTACGATACATTATGGAAACCCAAAAAACCCGCAAAATTGTTTAAAAAAAAACTAATTCCGGAAAGAATTAATGCAAGAAGAGAAAGTCAGACCATAACTAGAGGTTTGCCGATTAAACTACACAGACTTCAACTTAAATCAGAAAGTCCAACATATAATAAGCGACACAAAACACTAGCTATTTTTAAATAAATCTAAAAGGATGTTTAATGGTAATCAACAAAGTAATTAAAAATAACTTTGGAACAAAGTTGACTTCTACGAGGTGAAAAACTTTTTTTTCCCAACTTACTCTCCGACAAGGAATCCAAGCATGAGCAAATTGTCATCCAAACCGCTCAACTGTTTTCGATCGCAGCATTGATCGGGGCTGTCAATACCGCAAACCTTCTTCAGAGTGCTACCCGGAACAGACACGGGTGGTTGGTTAACAAGGCAATATTGTTCGCTGTTGCACATGCCGAACATCACACAGTCCGCATTAGACCGATAGACCAGAAAGAGTATAAGAATACAAATATGCATGAAAGCAAGTCGCATCTCCAATGCTGAAAAATAAAAGAAGCGCGAAAAGGATAGTTGAAGAGGGCAAATACTTGATTAACAGATTGGAGTTATAAAGACTTAGGCCTACAGCTAAGCAAACGTTTCGATGGTAGGAAGAGCGAAATAAAAGTGGGGACCTACATTTGCGAAAAAAAATCTAGTGAAATCCTTCGCTGATGTTTGAACTGGTGACCCTGCGAGGCGAGCAGCTATGCTAGCGTCTCATTGGACGAGGATCCGATTTCCAATCAATGAAATGTGAGGATACATTTAATTAAACTAGTTAAACAATTGATTTAGACAAAATAGGCTATGCCCGATATATTTTTTTAGTGCATATAATTAAAATTAGAAAAATGGCTATTAATGTAATATTTTTAAAGACAGCTTTAGTTGGTCTGTTTATTATTTTGGTCTTTAAATTTTGAGAAGTTATATAACATATATGTTTCCTGAGCGACCAAGAGAATTAATTACAAAGCACACTTTAGTTCCATTCTTTACGTCTAGGTTAAGTTGTGCTTTTTTTATTTTAGGAGGAACGCTTTGGTCATGAGCCCCTTTTAATTACGGCCTTCAAATAAATAAGTGTGGATTGCCTTAAGTTCTCACTAAGTAGTAAAAACTCAAAATAGGATTAAAGAACTCACAGTACCAATGTATGGAAGAGTTGAGAGGCTTTTGGAAGGGAGGTTTGACTCACGGGTGGCTTAAGTGGCCTAGTGCTCAAGAACACCTAACCTCGATGTCGCATCTGATGCTGGCACTTGATCACCTTGATACCCGAAATGGAACAACTACAGGCTAGTGCAAAGATAACGACAAACAAGAGGAGACCCACCCTAACGCATACCCGGATACTTCCTCGAATCGTCATCCAAGACACCAGCCTCCCACCCCCCTCGAACATCGATGACCGGCCGGCACTTGACCCAACGTCGCCACGCTGAGAACCTAGACAACCCGGAAGAAGACCCTCCACAAAAAGAGAAACCCAACACTACTAAAAGGGGTCAAATAATTGAGGTATTCTCAAAAGACACGATAGAAGATTGGGAGCGGGAATTCAAAATATGTGTGGCGCTTTCTGCATTGTCTTCCACAGTTGCCTAATGATTTCGATGCACGATTGGATTGAGAGCAGCCTTGACCTCGTCAATGACCTCCTCCTTCGATTTACTACCATCGATGTGGGTCACTAGCCCCTTTTGCGTGTAGTACTCGATCACTGGCAGTCCCTCGGTCTTGAATTGCACGAGTCTGCAAGGCAAAAAGAAGGGGGTGGAAATCAGCCATTGGGGACGACCAGACAAAACTAAACCTGGAACGTGTTTGCAACTGGCGTCACGAATCTGTAATGTGCTATTGATAAGTTTACTGACAGCTGTAGTTATACCAAAGCAAAACGACATTGTCAGCTATGCATCAAGATAGTGTTGCACGACAACATGCAAGGCATTACGAACACTGCTATACGATGTCTGGTACGCCGTAATGGCGTGAAATACATCGCTAAGCTCATCCACAAGGAGACCCGCGGCGTGTTCATGGTCTTGCACAGCGCTGTCACACACACACACAATGAACACGCGAAACGCAAGACCGTCACTGCCATGGACGTGGTCGATGCCCTCGTACCTTCTGCAGCTTCGGTGGCTAGGTTGCGCCGCAGATGGCTGGGGTGGATCGAGGGCGGATGTGACGGTAGTGAACACGTTAAAATGTGAGGGCTGTAAAACACGATTTTTACCAATACCGCTATGCATCCAGAGGGATGAAGAGCAATGGAGGAGAGGTTACTACCCTTGACAACCAGAACAATCCACATCATTAGGAATTCGGCTGAAGACACACGGTTATGGATATTTAACACGTCAGCTTACCTATTTTTCAGTGTCTTTTCGTTATCATCAATTCGACCGGAGCCACGCCGAAGACATCGGTCAATGCAAACCTAAAAAGGGAGGAGCATGCACCCAAATGTGGAAAAATAATCGAGAATTAAGGTTCTCCCCTCACCCCGACTCTTTTTAAAGGAGGAAAGAGTACGGAGAGAAAGTAGACGTTTTCCCAACCTCCTCAGGACTTAAGTGTTCTTGTATCTGTACTTGATATTCACTGAGCAAAGTGACAACCCTACCCTATCGCCTCACTTTCCATTGTCCGTGATTGCTGGAGTAGGATCAAGACAAATTTTGGAAAACAAAAGCACAAGAACCACTTCCCATCACAAATTAGACAGTTAACAAGCAGAAGGCTGCTTTTTGAATGTATTTGAGGGAAGAAAGGAACAAACTGATACTCTTTGAAGCTTATCACTCAGCTTTCACGGCGACTTTTTTTGAGTAGTTTCATTATCACTAAAAGAAGTTCCTGATACATTTATCCTGTACGATTTCATGTATTTTTCCCTTATTATCAAGAAGGGAAGGTCCTCCACTCCCTTCTCTACCTGACATGATGTAGCCACCCCTTAAGCGGCCCCATCAACAGAATCACATCAGCTGTTTCAATAACTTTTGGACGGTACATTGTTTAGATGCCACAAGGAGGTTTTGCCCCACTCGAACCGGATTAAACGCGAATCGGAGGGCAGGCAGGCTGAAATTACACCCGATTCAATCGGTACTTGGTGATTTGATACTCCGTAGAGATATTGTATTGCCAAACCAATATGTACATGTGCCATGCCCTACAGATTACAAGCAATCGCAACGAGTCACACCCAAATACCCAGGTGGTACAAATAACAAATTGCTGATAGGTCAAAACAAATCGGTATCTATTTCGGCAGAGTGGCAAAAAAAACGTACAAAGGCGTGAAGCAAATATTTATGAAAAAAAAAAAAACAAATTTTAGTCGTCGATGCTTGCAGTTAACGATGCTTCACTGATTTACGCGACAAAAATAGTTGTCAAGAGCTGCTTCCAAAGTTTGAATATTTCTTTAAGCAAGCATCTGCAAGGAGTCGCTCATGTAAATTAAAATCAAATGGAAACAATTCAACTAGCTAGTTGCTCTTGAAAGACATATTTACCGACCTTGCTATCTCAACTGAGATCCCAGTAACCACCAGCTGCACTGCTAGATGAAGGCTCGACCAGCCCACAACTCATCCACAATACTTTCCAAGAATCGCGCTTTAACATTGTAGTGTTATGAACCTCGACAGTATGAGGGAAGCCTAAACATTCTTACTAAAATTGTCCAAAAACAGAAGGACAGGTGGTACTGCTGGCACCTCGCCTTAGCACGGACGGCAGAGTGTTGGTTCTATCACCATATTCCTTCTTCGCGCTTCCCTACTGAGGTAGGCTAGCGGTCTTTGCCAGTACCCCTTACGAAACGCTGTAGAGGTCTAGCAAGCTTCGTAATAGATAAAACAACTTGAATTTCTTTAGAGGCAATAATGGAATCCAAAACCAGTTGCAATTTGTGCTTTACTTTTCGATGGTTTTATCAAAGACTCCAATTTTGTTTAGATGAATGAGACAGTGTTAATCGTTGGAAGGAAGCTATCATGTCGCACGCTCCAAACGACATTGTCTAGAAGAATAAAAGTTAGCCTTTTCTTGCCTACTTTCACTTACAAGTAGCGATACTTGAAACAAAGGGAGTAGAATTACTGAACACGCTTGAATGGTCCAGCGAATCACTCAAATGTTGTTGCGGAAAGGAATTCTCCTTTCGATAGAACATCAAGTCTCTGATAATCAGTAGACAATCCAATAATAATATTATACTTCTGACGGAAGTAATATTCCTCCAGATGTCTACCGTTTAATACCGTTCCCGTTAACCACTGGAATTTATCTGCAGTGTTGCTGTCTCTGTAACGCCGACAAACTCCTTCTCTAAACAAAGAGACTTCGAACACCTTCTAACAACTCATTTCCCTGTCGAAGCGGGAAGTGGTTACTTACTAAGGCATAAAGTTTACCATAGTCTACACACTGCCACAAATCTCAACGCCATTCGACTGGTGCCATCTTCACTTATGCCCTCTTTAACGACTTTCCTTGACCTTTACCCCACGTTCAGTTTGCTTAGAGAACAGAGAAAAGCATGTTAACACCCAAAAGAACAATATTTACACCTCACAAGTGGGCATATAGATGTGATTAGGGGTGCTATTGAAACAGAAGCTACCCACGTCAATGTGAAACTCCAATTCACATTGCGTCAGACGAAATGGTAAAAAGCCCCATACAATGGCGCCGGAGGTAAAAGCTAAAAAATCGACTTAAGCATAGCAAAATAGAAAATCACACAAAAGTAGCCTCTAAATCGGTGAGAATGTTTAGTATTTTAAGGTAGAAATGATGCATTTTGATAAGATAGGAGAAGACATAAGCTATGTATAAAAAATAAAGTTCTTCGAACAAACAGTTGTAACACTTTTCTAAGCACTGGAGGATACGCTGCGTTCAATGACGCTCCCCGGAAAAAATTAGCTTCTATGATGATTTATGCAAACACGTCGAGGCGCTGGAAACATACAACAACGTAGCCACGTTGCAACGCCGTCATAAATGCAAGAATCTTCCGAACTGACAGTAATCTCTTGGGTAAATCATTACCCCTACATTTGACGGAAGGTTAAAGCCCCGAATCAATTATTTCATCACTTCATATTAGGGGACTTTGTGTGGAACTCACGGAAAGCAGTTATAGCAATAATAATGCTTTGTTTTTACCTTTGAAGTGTAGCTGGCAGGATTACGTAGGTGTTAAAGAATTTAACGGCATAGTTTTTCACGACCTAAAGCATCAAATTGTGAAGAGCTGAGGTGGATCGAGTAAGTCAAAACATGTGACCTAATCCCTATTTGACAAAAGGGAGAAACTTGATGAATCATATCATGGTCTCGCCTACAACAACTGGATTGCCAGTTTAAAAGAGTAATGGCAAAACTAGTTGTTTAAGAAAGCAATCCAAGCATATTTTGATAATACAGTGAACTCACGTTATCTGGACAATCGAGGACAACGACTTGAAGGACTTTAGTCTTATCACTCATGGAGGCCTCCCATCCCGATTTATTGTCTTCATTGCGAGGGAAACCGTCCACTAGGTAGTTGACACACTTCTGGCTGCTGTAGCCTTCTAACATAGCCTGAACACATAAACAATGAAATACATCGACTTCGTCCATCTTAAACACTGAAAGTTTCCCTTCAGTACAAAAGCGGCGCAAATGAAGAGTGAGTTTAGTGCAATAAATACAGTGTGTTTCAATTAATATCCTTCTTAACCAAAGCAAAATGAGACACGACTCATTTGGCGTATCTACAAATAAGTGAAAGGGGGCTCAAGCGCCAAAGAGTTTTTAAAAAAGACAGACTCAGCAATCCTTTCCTGTAGTTTTGGTTATTAAATTACAAGGTAAACTGTCATTTGACCCGATAAGTGAAGAGACAGCCCCCTTAACTGCGTTCTCCATGTCTACTTCGAGAATTGTTTTACTACTTTGCATAGGATATGTTGTAATCAGGATTAGTCCCAAATGAGACCATTAATGGGCACAATTGGGTAAATATGAGGTAGAGTTCAGTTTTCCTAACCTAAGATTTACGTCAAGAAAGCTCAGATGGATGGGCCCAATAATCTTCTCTAGAAGCGTAATATGTGGCCTTAACTCCTGTCCAACTCCTAACTAGAACAGCCAATAAACAAGACTGACACGGATGTCCCTTTTCGGAGGATATAAGTAAGCAAGAGGCTGTGGCATGCGCGTTTGGAATGCCTACTTGGTGGGGTGTGGTTAAGGTTTGGTGTATTTATAATACTTATTCACTTTGGTCTTATGGTGAATGTTGGCGGTATTAGAGCGAATCTAAAACTGACGTTAGCCGGTAAGGAGGAAAGGGGCGGGGGCTTAACACTTTGGAAGGCTTGGAAATTCGCCAAGGGGACAGAAACCTCCAGAAACCTACCGTAGGATCGTTTTCTAGTTTTGCAGACATCTCAACAGATAATTTGCGTGACACAACTATCCGAGAAATTACCTCTGCTAATTTGTCAGGGTTTCAGTGTATTATATTGCAAAGACGCCCAATCATGGGTAAACTCGAGGAGAACGAAATAGGACGGGAAATGTTTACAACTACAGGTGAAAACCCTAGTAAGCAGGAAAAGAACCTCTGTTATAACAAAATTGGCACGCAGCCAGAAATTACACTAAACGCGGCCATGTAAAGGATTGCTTTAACCAGAACAACGCCAAAACAGACCCATAAGGCATTAAAACTGACTTTATGAAGGAGAGAACAGGTGATGGCAACAGGAACTATTGTGCCCGCCTTCATGTACGACTCGATTTCAGCCGCGACCTTTGAATTCGGCGAATTCATTTCCTTCCGCAAAAGTTCGCCGGCAGATAAGTGAATCATGTCGAAATGCTGAAATTCAAGTAAAACATTTATCGATTACAATATCAAGAAAGTAAGCACAAAGTCATTAGAATGATACAAAAAACATTAATTTTAAAAGATTTAGGCCAGAAAGGCTCTATAAATGCTACCAAAGCTATCGGCGGGCAGATGGTGCCTTTTCCGGAACCGGGTCCCCCAAGCATGAAAATCACGCCGAATGGCTCTGTACAGTGATGGGTGGAGTCTTGTTTAGCCGCCATTGGAGTGCTGAAATATTTGCAAAGGATCAGAAGGGGTCTTTTCAACAATGAGATGGCAGTGCAACTACTGCAATATGCGTAGCATAAGCAGTGCATCGCACTATCAACTGGCACATATCTGTCAACATACACGCACCACCTGCTTTCGGAAGACGCGGAACAAATTAAGGTAAGCTGAAAATGAACGCGCAAGCCATGCGTTTAAACGACAATATGAACGTAACGGCAAATGTATTAAGAGTATATAGGGACGCAATAACCGTGTGTAGACCTTTAACTTGCACTTCTCAGTACAATGCATGCGCTTATGCTGTGATGGGAAAATCACTTTACTGATTGATCCTTCTCTTATAAGTGTAAATTCACTGTAACATAAGGTCTCGCCGGTTGCAGACAATAATACCCTGTCACTCCTGACCTAATTTGACCTTTGTCGCACAGACAAAAATACTGTGGCAAACAATCCACGAGAACATACCACTGGAGGAATCTTTAAGTGAGTCGTTCACTTCTAGCATGATTAATAGGAAACTCTGATATGTCTAACCACTACCGTGCGATTGAAAATTAAGGCATGGCACTAGAGCCAGTCTACACTAATTAAAAGGTGGTTAATTGACTCCTTTGCTATGTAAACAGAATCCTATTTTACTTCAGGCTATTTTGGACCACTGAAAATGTATTCAAGCAGTTTGTTGATCGAAATAGCACCAACCTGGCCGCCCCCGCCCCCTGAAACCTTATGTTCAGCTAGGCCATCACCAATGTGTGAGAAGAGCGCGGGAAGGGGGAAAAGGAAAAACTACGCACAACTCCGAAGCGCAGATGTTAATGAATTAGCCCCGATTCAGGTGAACTTTGGAATGCGGTCATGGTAAGTGACTGTGTGGATGCCACACTGCTATTCAAAGAGAAAAATAATAATCGACCGTTGGGACGTACAAGTAACATTGCAAGATAGCGGCTGCGAAAAAGTGCGTCTTCACCAATTGCAAGGCAGCAGTAATCGGGCTTAGTTACCTAATCAAATTCAATGAAATCGCCGACATAGTTTATTTTTCCAACGAGATAGCCGGTAGCAATGTCTACTTCTAGTTCCTTTTCATGGAGTAAACTCCAGGTTCCATACACCAATGCATGTCATGGTACCATGCAATACTCCAGTGAATGCCGAAGCTCAATGCATTCCACTGAGAACCATTGTTAAAATCCAGATAAAGCTAGATTAAACCCAATCTTAAGCCAAACGGCCCCTTAAACTATTTCAAATCTAATTCTAACAGTTAAAATGTGTAAATGTGAAAGCACCTCGGCGAACCTTTGCTTGAGGATTTAACATTTTCAAGCCAATTTAATCAGATGCAGAAGTCTGGAGAGTTCTCAAGTCAGTTCAGGCAGTCACGAAATATTTAAAAATAATATGGAGAAAAAGACTGGAACATTAGGAACTGAATCATGCACTTACTTTCGCCTAATTTTGCAGAAATCGAAGGCAACCTCACGGTAACTAGCTGAACGTGCATCGAGATAACGGGCGTAGTGACGAATAAACAAGAACATTGTGGCAGCTAATAAATGAGAGGATTAACATATCGAATTGAAATTCAGGCAATAAGAAAGCAGTGTGAAGAGAAGACCTGGTAAAGTTACCCTGCGAGGAGCTCCGCTCAAAAGAACGAGGCGATGAAAGCTGGCAATTATTTGACGCCAAATATTGGGAAAAGCGCTAGAAATAAGGGAGGAACAAACACATATAAATAGATACTCAGGAAAAGAATCACCCCATTGACCGAAATATGACTGAAAATACCTCGCTCCCAGCGTTCATCAAATGGTGAATCGTAATAAGAGCTTTAAAAGATACAACCCAACTGCTGTTATGCGAGCGACCAATTATGTAGTTTGAGAATTCTGGCATTGAAAGACGAGGCTCGTATGTGCAGCTGACCAGAACTAAATAAAAGAATTTTTAAAAATTGCGGATTTACTGTTCAGATGTTTTCTCTTCGGAGAGATCATTTCTTCAGTGGTGGCCTTGCAGATAGTCTTCGCTATTAATGACCCAGCAATACTGTGTTTCATTGAATTCATTCTATCAGCAAAGCTCTGACCCCTGCTGTTTCCAGTAAGACGTTTGCCAGTCCTAGAGGCCATGGCAGCAGGGCGCCAAAATGTCCGCGGAGGGCCGAGCTTTGCGCAAGCTTCTATAGTCTGTTAAAACAACCGTTAGGATTTACAACAAGTTAAAGGATAAGCACTAAAAGGGTAAAACCTGTTATGTGCATCTTGCTTAGCAAAACAATTATTAAATTGCTGTTATTAAATAAATAATTTGTTATAGTCAAAAGCGGCTTAAAAGTAAACTTCCAGAACTTTATACGTTGAACTTATTTATTTTAAGTTTACTTAGATGACTACACCAAAAGCCTTTTCTAATTTTTTTTTGCAGTTTTGTTTTGTTGGGCATTTAAATTGTGACGCCTATTAACTAAAAAAAGTGCCAGAGTGTTAGTAATACTTTCAATTTTAGACGATGTCCTAACCACCTAATTGGACCCCACTTGACTTCCTTTTGACTTTTTTTTAAGCCCCACTCCTTAGCAAATACCCGTGCTACAAATAAGCGGTATTCTCGCATTCCAGCAAACTTATATTTTGGTAATTTGTTGGGGAATAGCATTCCGCTGCTTGCCTCTCTTGAGAGAATTTTGCATAACAGATTGTATTGTAATACCGTAGCTGCTTGGGTTTGGCTTTTCACAAAGGGTTATTTTATGTCTTGACCATTGTACCTTCTCCGGGTGGGATGTAGTTTAGGCCATGCCGGTGGGCTCGGGCCCTACATATTTTGGTCGTATACTGCCCGAGCATTATGTCTTCTATCATCTTTAGGGAACTCTCTGGGTACAGTTACTTCAAAAGCAGTCTCAAAGCCATGGGCAATCAGTAATTTTGGTCTTTAAATTAATGAGCGTATGTTAAACAACTAGAGACCACATCGGCCTAACACAAATGTTGTCTGCAAACTTCTTCCTCTATCTAACGGAACATTCTTGCTTTTTGTCGACTTTAGATAAGTTTATGTACATTTTGCCTCCCATTTCTTCCGTCCAACTTCCTCCAGGTTTTCACCAGCCTTGTTTTGCATTACATGGAGTGACCCGGGGTAGTTAATTTTCGTCGTCGAAGCTACGATACAATGTACGAGCTCCGATGAAGCCCCAGCTCGATGCTTACCCTAAATTCCGATGTCTTGGCACTTAACCGTGCCGACGGTTGCATGCACATGGGTGAGAACAGCTCGGTTTTTGTTGTGCAACTTGAAGCTCCCAAACAAATCAGCCTGAGTTTTGTTTTGTAGGAAGAATTGCAGATTTCCTGGACGACAAAAATGCCCTTATCCGATTTCGGTCTTCTGCGAAGACTCAAGAAGTTCCCAGTCATCTCTGTCTCCCTGTCAAGGGCTTCACGATCAACCATTCTCTTGAGGTCAGTTACCAGTGGGAGAACCGGGAGAAGTCGGATGAGAAGCGAAATTTTTATGCCTAGTTCTTGTCTTTTTGTGCTATATTTGAAACTTGTGGTTGAATCATTTTCCTATTTATTGCTTCGTGAAAAGTATATGTACAAATAATCTAATTCGTATCGACTGCCTATCAGAGGTCGTGGTGTAGTTCATTTCTAGCGCCTTCTTTTTTGCCATTTTAGTAGTGCTTTAGTATTTGGTGTTCATACCTGCCTCGCTATTTATACACAATTAATTTGAGATTTCCCACGTAAATCTTTGCAAAAACTACTCAGTGAAGTGGTTTTTTAGCACTTATATCTAAATGAACGCCATGCTTGACTGTAGAAGCTTTAAGCTACACAAATCACAAAATCCCCCAAAAGCAGTTGATGCTGGTAAGCTCTTGCTGGCATATTCGTTGGTAATCCTCTCCAAGATGTCCTGTATGCGGTAGCCCAAGCTACCGGGGAGAGGAGAGTTAGGTCACAATTATGCGCATGTACCCTTCGTCCGTTCACGTACACACTCATGAGAAAGTCATGGATAAAATGTGAAATTTTGTTGTTCCGTTGAATTAGACAAATTGCATGAGGAAATGGCTTCTTCGCGTTCCTTTTACTGCTTCCTATTTCGCTATTCGGATACTTCTTTATTACTCCATCCTGATATAAAGGAAGGGTTTGTTTCCCACTTAACCACCACCTTCGCCAACTCTTTTGCCAAATAATCCCTCTATCGATTGTTTACACGCATCCATTCTAACAGGCAACTTATTTTCAGCTGAATGATCCAGTTCTGGTTCGAATGCAGAACATGCAGACTGGTCTACAGTGCTGGGTTCCGGGTCACGTGGCTGACACGGCTCGAAACTCAATGGATCGCTGTCAAGCTCTCAATTTGAATTATTCCATTCAACTGTTCTACGGAAGCTGTGTAAGATGTTTATTTTCTACCGGTTATAACTGAGATCCATCTGTCTACTCGACACAAGTCGAAGCCGCATAAAATACCCCTCTTTTTTCGGTAATTATGAGAATCAGTCAAAAAGCTGAGAGAAAACTTTCTCTCTACAACAGACCACTTTTTTATCTCCGAACAATTGATCTGTGAAAGGATTTCTAGTTTAGCCGGGATGGATGGGAGAACGACAGATTTCTCGTCCTCATTTTTTTCCACTGTCTCTCACCCTTTCTCGATCCTAGACAGCAGCATGATCATATAAGGAATAAAGTTGGTAATTAGGACGTAAAGATAGGTTGGAGGCGGAGTAGAATGTGGACAGGCTCTTCCTTCTACTTCCAATGCGCTTTGTCCAACAAATGAGTTACTTCAAGGAACTGCATCCATTTATTCGATACGTTAAAAGATGATTGCAGAGACCCATTTAGTTAATGCTAACCAGTAGAACCTCGCTTGTGGATGGCATGGACGGAGGTCGGTTCTATCGGTCAAATTGGGATAAGATAGACAACTTCATGCTGTTGAAGCTCTCCTAAGGTACTTTGGTGATAATGCCTCTAAACCCCATGCCTTGTAGAGGCTGTTCAGGAATCGTGATACTGTGAAAATCTCGCCCCAACTTCATGACGCACTTGTCAATTACATTATCAACCTCAATGTGTGAGTTGGCAGTTGTCGCGACGATGTGCACGTCCCATTCTACTTGTGTCAATTAAGTAGTAAAGCCGGTGGCATGACATTTGGCTTATCCACTTCATGCAACCTTTTTAGCGATGATCGTGGAAACTGTAAACGAGCAACCAATGCAAAGCCAAAGCCATCAAGAAGTACTGTGACGAAACGGAAGAAACACTCGGGTAAATCTGTAGAGGTAAGATGGTTTGTCTTTACCAAGAAGAAGTTGCTTTTAATTAATATTTAGTGTTTTATTCACTCAGGTTAGTAAACAAACGAACCAACTATCCCTGTATCCGCTACGCCATTTCGGCTTTCTCCACACTTTTCAATTCACTATGGATGATCCTACCAAAGGTTAACTTATGCTCTTGGCGTATGACAATAGAATTCTGTTTCACCTCGGTTTTTGCATCGAACCGGAAGAGTATTCGCCCTGTCAGGCAGAGGTCGAACCCCAGGCCTAGGAACAATCAACCCTACCTCCCCCTCTTCCTCCTCCCCCCACCTGTCCTCTTCCTCCACCTCCTCTTCTCATCCCCCAAATCATCAAAGTGATGGCTGAATTCAAGCTCCTTCACGTTTGTCTCTTTGATGACTTTCCAGAAATAGTGCTAGTCACTAGAGTTAGCTCTTGAGAAGTGATTCATCAAAGGCGAAACTTTATTTCAAGTAGGACGTGTGATTTAAAACATTAGGGTGGGGTGAATCCTAGTCCAAATACTGTTAGGAGTAACCAAGGCGTTGTGCTTTGTTTTTTTTAGATGGTCAGACAACCATCTGTCTCTTCGACGCAGCTGAAGGAGAAGACAACGCAATTTGCAAAACCACTGATATCACCTGCAAATCATGGCGACCCAATTCGAGGCGCCTCGCATAGACGTCTTTCCAAGTTGGACTTCTTGTCTAAAATATCATCCCCGCATTTCAAAAAGCAGCGCACCACGATGGAGACGAATAAAAAGGATGATTCTAGCCGGAACAGGCAAAAATTTGGCCCATTTGAGAAGAAGGGCTTGGGGGAGTTGGTTGAAAGCCCACCCCCATCTCCAACAGATAGGGTGTGGACGAGAGCGACTAATTCCCTAACCAGTAGTGCCAATCCAAGCGCTGACAACGCTGATGATTTTGCAGATGGATATGAGGAGTTTGATGAGTGGGATAAGACTTATACACCGACTTCTTCAATCCTTGGTTTAACTGATCCTGAGAAGGAGGCGGTCGCAGTGCAAGAAGATGCAAGCGTTGCGGTGGATCTACCGAAAGCCAATTGTCGACTAACCGTGAGTGCGTCGATAAATAGGTCCGAAGAATCAAGCAAAACTTGTGCGGACTCGAAATTTGTTGATGTTACGCTATTTCCTGAAGGCAAGAGTGGGTCTTATCAACAGACAGTTAACCTGACTATTCCCCATGGAGGTCGTCACGGGAGTGGTGGATCTGGAGTAGTTAAAGTGGTGGAAGTACCTTTTGCGGAGAAGCATCTTATCAACGTGGAACAGTTTTTGATTCAGGAGAGTGACGAGAGATACGTAGTTACAGATGACTGTGAGGAGAGTAGAAGCGGAGAAACCACCGCAACTGTGGAGGCGGAACCAATCACGCCAACTCGTTCAACGGATCAACCAGTCTGCTTGGGTGCTTCGATGGATTGCATCCCAGGGGACGAACGCGTTCTGGAGATGTCTTCTTTAAGACCCAGTAAGGCTTCAGTGATTGAGGGGTTGAGCTCTTTGGAACCTCATCCAGGCGTTGAGAGGTTAACAGTACATGTGCCGGAGAGATTTTCCACACCACTGTGTCATGAGGCTTGTCAAATAGAAAGTATCCCAAAATTCTCCGCCTCCAACTTCATGTTAAAGTGCTTAACAGTGGAAAGATATTTGTTGGCTGTGGTGAAAGGGCTCGCCAGTTTTTCGGGTGAGCGAGTGGTGCTTAAAACTCTGGAAGCTGTGGAATGCGTAAATCACCTTCAATTGATTTTTGTTGAAGCTCTTGAATTGCGTAGTTCTGTGAAGGCAAGTTTGAATACGCACAGGGGGCGAGAATTGTGCCTGAAAAAACGGGAAAAAGCAGAGGCTGGAAATAACAGTTCCACTCCTCAGAATGCGTTGGCTCAGAAATCTAGGATTCGTCATCGGGATGAAAAGAAACGGCTTCTAGGGACGGAATTGGATCATTGGACTAGGCAGTGCTTGGAAAAGATCCCGCCTCAAGAGCTTGCGGATGGGGTTAGCAAAGGCAAACATTCTTTTGAAGGTGACAACGACCTTGAACCCTGTGCGCCAATCATAGCCCAAGGCGTGAGTGAGTTGGAGCGAAGACTGCATTCGGCTTTCCTTACACCCAGACGGCGTCGAATTCGAGCTTTCAACTAACACTGGCGACATCTTTGAACGAGGGATAGGAGTAGCAAAACACGACCTTGAGGGGTTAAAGAGGGCTCTTTTCTAAATAGACTCAGTGGTAATATTTTGTACAAATTGATTTTCTTGTTTTTGACAAGATGTTTGAGTTTATTTTGATTGCTTGATGCGAAATAAAAGAATGAGTCTTTGAAATTGTCCTCACCTTTTCTTCTTTTTTTTTGAAGACACCGCTTGATACCCAAATTCACTGCAGACGCAGGCAGGAGTCTTGAGTGTGTCGAGTATGTCCCTGTTTCCTTATGCACGCTTCTCAGTTCGCCAATTGGGGGAATCTTGGAGCTTGTAATTTTTTCATGCCGGAAGAGGCCTATCTCATGGCTTTTACCTCAGGAGATCATAATTTAACCCCCACCACCAACCACCCGTCCACTTACCCCTTAGCTCTGGTTTCATCTAGACCCTTGAAACGCTGCTACGATCGTTCAGGCCAAACTGAATCTCTAGATTTCATAGAAGGCCCCAGGGAATACATTTTGGTAGAGAGAACCGGCACTACGGCACAACTGTGAACTCATCCCAGCAAAAGATTCTCCATCACGACCCAACCTTCCTGCAGCGACTGACTGGCTTTCCGATCTTGAAGGTGTTCGTTAACGACTACGTTCACCCCTGACACAGAGAGGCCGCCTCTCACGCAACTGCGCAATGACTGAAAGTCCACACGAGTGACTGCCGCCATATCGTGGAATGCTGGCAAAATTGGCGCCACCACTACCACTGGCGTACCGTGATCGAAGGTGCTGCTACGAGTAAACCCACCCTCGAACTACTACTCACTTCGATATCAGCCCCTCTCCACCCCACACGAAGGAGCGACAACGAAAGACCCAGTCCTTCTAGGCTTCACATGTAATTCCAACAACCTCCATACACACGCACAAACGCACTCACACACGAGTAGTCAACACAAGTCAGTAATGTAAGTGTGTGCGGTGTGCGTGCTTGCCAGTGAGTGGTGAGATAAGTTTCCTAACATCATCGTCTATTGTTTCATGTAGCAGGCAGAGTAGGGAACTAACGCTTTCTCAGCAGCAGCAGCAACACCAGCATCACCATCGTCATTAGCGTTGGAAGAATATTTTGACAGCATTATGTCATTAGGAATAAAGGAAAGCGGTGTTAAAAGAGCGGAGATCGATAAGACGTGGAGGAGGGAGGAGAAAGATCGACGAGAGCACGAAATGGAAGCGGTGGCTTGGAAGACGTCGATAGGGTGAGGGAGTCAGCGACAGTAGCAGTGGTGGTGGAGGCTAGGTGTGGTATTGACCTCGGTGGGAGCTCTTCCTTATGCTCCCAGCGACTGGTCGCTTTTGCTTGTACAGCATCGCGCGATTCAGCTGTGGTCCTGCACACAACACAGAAACAAACACGCACACGGGATCATCAACACGTCTGCCACAAGCGCCGTCACCCATATGTGACGAGTGTTCTTTATCTGTTCATATAACTGGCTGCACATGCAACTGCATTGGAAACAAATTTGGAATGAAGCCTTGGGGCTTTTAAACACCATTTTAGTCGGCTACTTGGGTAGTACAAATTTTGAAGTTCGTGCAGTCGATTTTCTCCCTCAACCACCCACCCACCACACAGTACCAGAGGTGCCACCTCCTGTTCAACAGTGTCTTGCTGTCCTCTGTGCGCGTTGGTAATAAGTTCATCACTGCCAGACTAGTAGCATTTTAAAACCGGTCCCTGCACAGATGATGGAGGCCATCCAAATGCCTCAACAACATGGAATTTAGCGAGGTGTTAAAGGGCAAATTGATGACAAAGGCTGCCACTTCCAACTCACCGAAGTAGCTAAGTTGAACGGGTAGGAATATGATGCCAACTACAGCACCGAAGAGGACCATGCACAGGTACATGCGGAAGTAGAAGACTTGAAATAGACGCGACTTGGCGAAGCCCAGCACCACGATACCACCAAACTTGGTCAGTGTGATGCCTCGCAGAACCTGCACACAGACGGAACAGTGGTGTAGTCAGGCCTTACCCTCTAACCTAAGTCAAGAATAACATGATTCCACTCCATGAAGCTTCAAAGAAGAAAAACTCCACCACGAACTGGCCAGTAACTTCGTGATAGGTGGACATACAGCCATGGGAAACAGCAAACCTGTCCCACTCACAAATTGTGCAACATGCCAATGCAGGACACCTACCGAGCTGCCCATCTCTGAAAGCGCATCCAATGCTCGCTCCACACGGGTCGCCTTGGTGCTGATGGCGAAGGAACGGACAATGTGCGCGCAAAATTCCACTGAGATTCCAATGCACTAAAAGGAAGGGGAAGATGGCAGTACAGGCTAAGAGAGTGGGGAAGTCAAGCTGTGAGTTGAAGGGGATCATGAGATAGGCAAGCGGTGCCATCTCCACGTTCACTTTGACTCGCTACGATCTCGTGTGATGCAGCCCCCTACCACCCACCTCCGCCATCCCCTCCATTCGCTCAATTCTCCACCACGTTTCGCCATCTCTGGACTGACGAAAACAACCGCGTGCAAAATCGGGGCAAATAAAAATGCCGGGTGGGGCGACTCCTAGATGCAAAAACTCGATTGGGCACAACAAAAGTGCTTCTGTGCACTTTTCCTACTCCCACCAATCAAGCAACCGCAGTTTTTTATGGCATTTTCACTCCACCCGGCGGAGGAGAGGGAAGGAAGCTTCATTCAACCTTCATTTGGATAAAAGTTACTATCTCCACAATAGTGGCGTTGTAGTTCACCTCCCTGTTCAATTCAACTTGGTCAAATTCGCATCGGCAAGACTAAAGTTAGTGTTGTCTCATTGCCCACCATGGTATCCAGCGCCAACGTTAAGGCTTGTGGATGGGCGATTGACTAGGATGCAGGCTAGGATGCACCACTACTAGTAAAGTCTATGACCATTCGTGCTATGGTGCTAATTCAAGGCTCGAAGGAGGATAGGCAAGGGCCAGATTTGGGTGCTTGCCACACTTACCACCACAAGATTGACCAGTGAGATGGCATTCAGTGAGATGTCCCATAGCACCATCATGGCAGTCACTGAGAGCGCAATGGACGCCACTCCCACCACAACATTCAGCGTGGCGATGAAATCAAGACCCAGCATTACCCAAGTAATCACGGAGACTGCACTCAGACCCATGGACATCTGAACCATGGTCTCGTGGATGATGTTCAGATACTGCTCGTAGAACACGTAGAATACGCTATCGCAGAGCAAAGACGATTAAACATCTCAACGTGAATCCATTTCCCAAAGCGTAACATGGAGAGTCACAAGTCCCTACCTATAAGGGAAAACCGAGTTGGGCTGTGGTCCACGCGGCTTGGAGGTGAGTTTAGAGAACATCGGTGTGGTTTCTATCGCCATCGACGACTCATTGGCCCATCGAGGTCCAAAGATGTCGGAGATTTCACGGGCCTTTCGGATGGCCTCAATGAAGTCTTCTGTGGTGCGCAGAATGCTGTGATGGGCGGCGAAATGGGAGGTTAGCACACGTAACTGCTGCGTGGAAGTGGCGGTGAAATTGGAGTGAGGATGGGATGCAGCGAGAACCACTGCAGAACCATGCTGCGCTTTGCCACTGTTGGAAGACGAGAAAGTGCATGCTAATTCAGATGAGCGAGCCACATCTCCATCCACATATCCCTCTCTCCCAAATTTACACATCCATCTTGGACCAACCCACCTCCCTGCCAATTAATTCATCCATCCACTCTTCACATGCATCCGTACACCCATCTTAAATAGACTAACTCATTCCTTTTTGCTTCGTTCAACCATATACCCATCCATTTGCCTCAGATCTATCCCTCTACCCCACGGTCCATCCATTCATTATCGGCCACGAGTCGATTCAACCAACCTTTCTAAATTCATGCATCAGTGCATGCGTCTCTCTACCCATTCACCTGTGAAGCTTCCTCGTCTTCACCAATTTGAAGGGAAGGCTTAATCCACGTCAAATTCTGGTGCTATTGTTAATTCCTGATAAGAAAACTCAGACAGACGATTAGACCCCCTTTTTCCATCTCAAGGCCAAGTTCAACCACCGAAACTTCTACTCTCACGACAGTCTCGTCTCATTGTTTCCCTAATTATCTCCACTTCTACACATAACCCACGGACTGAACGCTACTTTTAAAGCATTACACTTCGAGCCTGATGACTGTAGCACGGAACTAGTTGATTTAAAAAAGCGCCCTAACAGCCACTCGGCCAGTTACCTCGTTTCAAACAATCAATTCCACTCAATTAACACGTGATGACCAATCAAATTCAGGCGACCAACCAGCCAATCAAACGCCAACTCTATTCCACCAATCCAAATGGGGAAATTCTACGTGTTTCTACTTTTCCATGTGTTTTGGTCATTTTCAGACCGTATTTGTCTACTCACCCATAAGGGCAATTGATGCTGGGCACACGAGCAAGGAAGTTGGGCAGAAGTTGATTGAAGGGTTTTCCAGAGAGGGCACCATTGATGGTAGGACAGTAATCGCAGTTCTGCTCACGAGCCGAGTCACAGAAGGTCAGGCCACCTTCGGTTTTGTGGACTCCGCAGCAGGAAAGGTGCGTGCTCCACATCCTGTAGTCATCCACCCAGGACATCAAGGGATTTGAGATGCAGTATCTAGGCCAACAAAGATAAATCCAAAAACGAGATGGATGAGATACCGGATTTGGAGAACTCGTGTTCCTGCATGTTAAAGATCTCTGGAGTGCTGCAACCCCTTGCCACGTTCACCATCAGCGTCACACAAATGTGGTGCTCTGATTTTTTTTCACATGAGTACGAATGTCACACCCATTTGAAGCACATTCAATCAAGGGGAAGTAGGTGAGGTTAGAGGGAGGATAACAGGCAATGCGTTAGAAGAAAAGCACAAGCGGGCTACGCTGGTCGACTTTTATCGAGCAACCCTGACATGGAGATGGCTAGAGAAAAGTAAGGTCGACCACATAAACTGTCCCAAGGAAGTTGACTTATCAGTAGTACAGCCATCGAGTACACAGACACACCTAATTTCAGACAACAGAAGGATTATTTAAATGTTTCGTTTCTTGTTTGGACAAATTATTCGGGCAACGGACCGCCACAGACTGGGAGGTGGAGCAAATGGATTTTTGTTCTTCCAGATCAGGTTTCAGGACATTGAATATACACAACGAAAAGTACTCGCGCCGAAAGGAATTTACATGTTGCATCCAATGAACCGAATTTCAGTCGGAAGGTGCGCATATTTTTACCGTCAGGGTGGAGCAACATCATGCCGGTGAACAAAACAGACAGTTCAGCGGTTCGGTGGTTTACCGAAACTTGGGTCATTCTAGCCCCAACTGAGTTGGTCTCGTAAGTGGACAGGTAGCAAGTTGTAAACAGGACACACCTGGCGTCACACATATGTGACGCTCCGGTTTTATCACCCGAGGTCAAATATACATCTCTTCTCTGTCAGTTTTTTTGATAACTAGCTGCAACAAATCCTTTGCAGTAAAGTGTTTGGTTGAAATTAAAACAATGCAAAGTAAGCGAAATACTCCTAGTTTAAAGAGGACGACAGTACTGACACACGTGTCCTATTCGAACAATGATAATTTGGACTGCGAAGATTTTAGTCACCTACGAGAGCTTATGGCAGCCAAAGCGTTAGTGTATAGCCACTTACCCTGCAGTGTATCTTACTTTCAGTCAGGGAGATCCTAAGTAAATCCAGTCTCACACATCCTAGGTACATCGGAAGGGCATCTAAAGATCCCTTTGGCTATCTTGCTCTTCAATTGCATCGCCTAATTCAACTAAGGGACAAAGGCATGGTTCCCCTAGCAATCGCTAAAGTAAAGTAATAGAACTCGACAACTTTTAGTCATTCCCACACAGAACACCCAGTTTTGTTCGTGTTGTCAGGGCAAAAATGGCTATGCCTCGTAGGGATAAATTTTGATATGAGTTGAGCGACATTTCAGTAAAAAGGCTACTCAGTGAGCGCTTATTGCATCATCAATGGAGTTTCAACTTTCAAACAATGCACTGAAGAATTCACAACTTTCTTTCACTCACTCCTTGCTGGCAATGCTCTGTTTCAGTGTATTCACAAGTGAATCCTCATCACAACCGGGTCGCGAGCAGATCTGGTTCTGTCCATGGACCGAATCGAAGCTGTGGCCCTCAGTGACGACAAAGTAAACTGGCGGTCCCACCGCCAGCAGGCCGGATGTGGCTTCAAAGTACTCCAGCACGTAGGAGTCCAACGACATGGACAGCTTCTGGTCCAGCCCGATGTGAATACCACCAGGGATTATGGCAATGCAGAAGCATATCCAACCCAGGAAGAGGATGAAGAGGAGGGCCCGCACCCACTTGGAGAGGATGAAAGGCGCCAGCACGTGTGCCACGAAGCGGTACAGCCAGGGTCGGTCGCTCTTTCCTACATCGGTGAGAGGAAATTGGCAGTTACGTGAAACACAACAGACTCACCACTTGGTCGTTACCACTACCACGTGGATGCTGCCACACCAGGCATTTCAGGAGCTTGGGCACCTAAAGTGTTCGAGGGATCGTCGGCCACCACCAACGATCCCATCAGTAACCATATGGAGCTGTTTTACTGTACAACTAACCAACTCCCTTCTGGAGGATTCAAGCCTCGATTTCAGTAAAGGCGGAATGCATGCAGCTGATTATTCTACTTATTTGTATAATATACGGGCATGAAAGGAAAATAGATTCAATCCTCTAGTGAGACAAATTCATGGCCATAAGTTGAAGAGTGGGGATAGAGGCGGTTACGCATTTCAGTCAACTTATAAGCAGTGAGTGCTTGTGAGAGTGGAAGAGGACTTGAGAATGGTGATTCAGAAAGAATGAAACCTAATGGCATAGTGACCACTGATTATTCTCAGCAAATGGAATAACAAATGCAAAAGCATCCCTTTCGCCAATCGCCGTTTGAGCATAACACAAGCAGGACGTTGTGACCAAGGCGAGTTCGAGAGGAGTTCCACTGAAACGACACCTCATTGTAATAACTCGAATAACTTTCATCCCAGGAGAGTGGGAATACCATGCGAATCTGCGATTCGCCAATTGGTGGGAGTGAAAAAAGTGCACAGAACCACTTTTAGTGTGCCTAATCATGCTCTTTCACCTCTGATTCGTTCCATCCCGTACTGAAATACATCCCAATTTTGCGCAGGGCTGTTTCCATCAGTCCGGTGATTGCAAAACGTGGCACACAGTTGGGCGAATAGAAGGGAAAAGGGGAGGAGAGTGGTGCAAAGTGAACTGGCCCAATGTCGTTTACACCTCACTTCTCCCACTCATCCAATTCCACAATCCGTGTCCATGTAGATGGATCAGTTACTGACTTTGGGTTAAAAGGTGTGGTTTCAGCACATGGTTATCACTTCTGTGCAACGCTACAGCTCTGACCATTGGAGTGCTTTAGATGGAATCCGTTGTGAGTGGATGTTTCTGCCAACTGAACTGGTTTTCGTCGTCAGTATAAGTTTTCTAGGAAAAGTACTTGACACACGAAAAGCTCACCTTCTGTATATCATCAGCCAGCCTGGAACAATACTAAGTGTCACATCTAATCCGACGCAGAAGGGTAATCGTGAAGGCCAGCCAGGAATGGTAGCAAAACATTATCCAACCCTGCAGTCCATTCTGCTAGGGCTAAGTACCACCCTCATGAATACCCCAACAGTTATACACTGAGCACTTCTGATGTCTACAAGTGCTGCCCAGTTCCAATCATAGCAATAGGAGAGGACCCCGCTAAATGCAGTAAGGCGAACCCACTTTTGTTTTTGCGCCGTTTTCCTAGGTTTTCGGTCTCCGGCATCGAATCCTCCTCGTCCGTGAGACTTTCACTTGGCATCACCATCTCCACACAACAGCAGAGGTCCAGTCGGTTGGCCTGGGGTGGCGAGGAGAAAAACAACAATGAAATTGGTGCTGGTGACAGTAACAGGAGGTTCATATTATTTGAAAAAGTGAACACCCTAGACTGTCTGGCAAACGGTGTTCTGAATGAAAACCAACTTCGACGACACACTTTCCACTTTATTATTCCAACAGGGTGAGCTAGAGGGTGAAGGTATTTACTCAGAACCTAGAGTAACACGCTCGTTGCCAGGATCTCAGGGCAGATAGATCGGCCTACTAATAATAGCAGGAGTTATCATTAGTCTTCTTGGCCAATTCAAATACCACTTACAAATCTCAATCATTCGCGGATCAGGAACATTCCAAATCTACTCTGTTGTTATAAATTCTGGCAATCTGTTTGGGACACACGATTTAGCCCAATCACTCCAGGCTCAGGTAAGATAACTCGATTTGGAAAATCGGATCAGAGGATCTGTGAATTGGAGGAGGTCTTAAGTGGATGGTCAAGGGTGCCTGAAACGATGGCACCAATTGGAATCCTTTGAGGATTATAGTAGGCTTGGCGAGTGGTTCAAAGAGCGGGGCCTAATATTACAGACATCTTAGGAGACAGAGAGGCTTATTTTGTCGTGGTCTCGACTAGAGAGGACAGCTCATTCATTTTACTGACCAACTACGTCTCAATTCATTTATGCAGCTGCTTTCATTTGCTCGTCTGTCCATCAACACCAACTTTAGCCAGCCCTTTCAACCAACCACCCATTAATTATCAATGCAACTATTCATCCATTTGTTCCTCCATCCATCTCTGCATTCATACATTCATCCGTCAATCTGTTCAACTAAGCATTCATTCACCCAAATCTCCATTCCTTCACCCATCAGTCCTCCTACTCATGCACCCATCTGGCTAACTGCCCATCCACTTACCCGTGGATTCATTCATTCCTTCATTCACCCATTCAGCTAGTCATTCAGCCCTTGCGACATTTTGCAGCCCATTCGACAATGCAACCATCCTCTTATGCACCAATAAAAGCCTTCGTAAGAATCTGTACTGAACACATGCCCAGTAGATGTAAACAATGGAAAATATGTTTAAGTATGGAGGAAGTAGTGTGACAAAGTTGGTTTTAAACAAACTCAGTTCGATTTATCAAAAAATTGGTAAGCAGAACATTACTGTTTACGATAGGCGAAAGATGGTAGTAGTAAGATGATAGAAGCGCGTTTATCTTCCATAAGAGGACTGCTTTCAAAAGGGGAAAATGGGAGACAATGAAGTGTTAAAATAAGAATAACTAAGGGCAGCAAATTACCCCTCCCTCCTCTTAAACTTTAGCCCACTTGACCTTCAGTTGCCTCTCACGTCGTCTGAATGTGGCATTAGGAAAGGGCAAGTCTTCACTTTTGCCGTGTGCAGGCAAAAAGCAAAGGCCCCTGAATTGGGTGGCAAAGACACTCCTTAAGGGAGCTACATAGAGCGATGTTTTTACACCAAGGGCAAATCTTCCCAACGATGAAGCACCTCGCTTTAGTACAGGTGCTTGCACGAATAAGTAGTAGCGATTTGATGTATTGTCGCTGCATTTAGTGTTTCGGATTGGCTGCGTGGTCCGATCCATAACCCATCTATACGCTATTAATAGATCCCTCTCAACGCAGACATGCTTTGCTAGGCCTTCAAAGGAGGCTCAGCACCTACAAATCCTGCCATCAATCAATCCAGACATGGCGCGGGTGCCACATTCCTGGCAACCTACAGCTTTCCTAACCACTTCATAAACGAGGCCCTAAATCCATGCTAGACATGCACGCCAACAGCGGGAGACGATCGGTGATCACGGAGACACACGCACACACCTGTCTGAAATGCTCAAGGAATGAGAGGGTGCTGCTGTTTCTTTCACAAAAGTCCCGCAGCCACCTTCACTTCATGAGATGTACACCTCCACAGTAAACTGCAAAGACAATGGACCTGACAGACGTGGACATTGTACGTCTACAGTTTGCAGCCAAAGTCAAAAAGCCCCAACACTTTTGGAAGACACCTTTGCAGAATACTAATCGCACTTAATACTTTAACTGAAGACAACAATGCAAATAGATGCATAGACACAACCTTAAGGTAGTTTCTTTGTTTACGGCGTCAACGGGCTCAAATTTCATCACGTAGTAAGGCGTATTTTAACCTACCATGCAAGTTGTCAATCAATCCACTTGGGTCCCTTTTCTACTTCGTTTTCGTTGATGCAGACATGTGTACACTCGAGTGATAAACGCAGACAATGTGACAAAGGAAGGAAATCATCTGACCGCATAGTTATGTAGGGAGTAACCAGGTTTAGCGAATGAATTTGGATAGTGCATGCTGGAGAAGACCAACGAACTGTCCGCGAAATTGATTATGAGAAGAAGAGAAAATTCATGTAGGAACGCGCTACTACCTATACCACTACTACTACGCTCACTAGTGGACGCAGGCGTTACCTCGGGTCTTGGTTTTTACAGCCAAACCCCTGCCCATGTGCCCAACCATCAGTTCTCCCACCAATCTTATCGTATATGCACCCGTCTATTCATCCACACATCAATCCATCCACCCACCCATCTATCCACCCCTTAATTCCTACATCTACCGATCGACCCATCCATCCGCCTCTTCCCTCATCCATTCATCTAACCGCCGGCCCGCCCGCCCGCCCGCGCGTCCATCCATCCAATCCGTCTTTCCCTCATCCAACTAGCGCAATAACATCAAAATTTCCCAGGTCAGACTTCAACTTAAAGAAGACATTAACAATGACCAAGTTGCAAACACTACTTGAGAGTTGACTCACCACCATTAGCAGCATTCATTGGCAGGCAATGCAATGCGAAAATAAAAAAGTAGTGTAAGGTGCATAGCAACTACGCAGTTTAACTGGCAAGAAAGCTATTGCCGTGACAAACATAGGCACGAATCCAGTACGCAGCAGCGCATACGCACGTAAGCAGTTGAAGGTCAGCAGTGGCAAGGCTGGCGCAAGAATCGGACGATTTTTGCCCTCAAGGTCACGTGTTGCTACTTGGCACGTGCATCCATGCACGTTACTATGACTACGACTACTGAATGTGATAGTAAGGCAGAGGTAGTTGGCAAATCAAGTGGAAAGAGAAAATGGCAAGTGGACAGGAGGGGATGAATAGTGGGTTAGCATATGAGAGAAAGTGGATAGCGACTCGAGTCAGCTCCAATTGCTTCCCTCATAACTCACTCACACTATGTAAAAGCGGTAGGGGACTCCAACCATAAACTCACATGTGACCGTATTAAAGCCAAATCAAGGCTTTCATATGCTACGGCTTCAAGAGGAGCCCCAACGCCATCCTGGTGGCAGGACGATGGAATGCTCTTGATACTTTTTATTGAGGAAGGATGAGGTCCCTTTCCATGAGGATAAATATGCCCACTCCAAACCTTTCGCTACCTGTCTTCAGACTCGCATTCACTGTAATCGCTGTGGTGGCGCGGTTGACGGACCCATTTGAAAGGAAGGCGGAACTCTGTGCAAGAGGGTTACAGAAGGAAGGCATCTGCCGTGAATGAGTGCGCTTGTGGAGACTCAATTTAGAAGGATTGTCGAAATCGCGGCAACTTCCCACAACTGCCACGAATCACTGCTTCACACAACAGTAAGTAATGGAACATGCCAAGTAATTCGACCAACTTAAGATTGGGAGGAAGTAACTTCATGAATCAAGAAAACGATGCCGCTGAGATCATTTAAGTAGAAGTAGGGGGAGAGGGTAGGCAAGGGGATGGGTGAGACTCACCTCCAAGCGCCTCGCGTCTAGAGTGAGGAGGGCCGTGAAGGCGAAGATTTGTAGGACAAAGTTGATAACAATGGCTACACCGGCGTAGAGGGCGAACACACGAACAGCAGGCATGTCTGTCATAGCACCTAGACAGCAGGACAGAAGGAAGGAAGGAAGGTAGAGAAGTGGCCAAGACCGCAGACTGAGTTGGCACTCGTGATTGGCTGGTTGAAAGATCAGAATGCCAGAACTCTTGCCCCCCCCCCTTTTGGCTGAAAATGGGTTCCCCCCTACCTACACATACCGATATGTTCGAAGTATCGCGAGAATTGGTCACCATTAACAAAGGCACTTCTACTAACTCATTTACGGAATCTAAAACTAAGATGTTTGGCTTGCAAGAAGCACAGTCAAATTATGGATTGAGGTACCGACTCATTTCAGAGATCATGGGGACTTTTGTAGTTAGTGACGTTGGAGCGGAATTCCAACGTTGAACTTCCAAAAGCGGAAAAGTCTTTCATTTTCGAAATCCACAGTCAGCGTGGCATTGTGCTATTGCCTTTCAGGGAGTGAACTGCAGGTTACAGTGGCCCAGGCACAGGACTGCTTCATGTTTCCAGGTTGAATCGTAAGTTTCCTCATATCTGCATCAATGAATTGAAGTTGATTTACTTAAAAGTATTCTACAGATTTCAAACCCCAGTTAAGGGGTTTCACTGAACAAGCTGTTTGTAGGGACTGCGGCGAATTTGAGCGAGCAGGCGGTTCCTACCATCATCTTCAACTTTGACCCCATGAAAACAATCAATCGACTGCTGCAAGTGCAGAGGTCACTGGGGTAAACGGACGCGTGACCGACCTATTTCGGAATCGTGACTCCGGAAATGCTTCAAGTCCTCGAGAGGAGCCATGAGTCGACTTATACATGCATTCATGAGTTAAAGTCGAATTACTTCAAAGTACAGTCTAGGCTTTGGTCCATTGGCAATGCGGCTCGATGAACAGGGTGTTCAAGTGGACCATCGCGAGTTTGAAGAAGCAAACATTTCCTACAATCATCTCCCTCCCTCTATTGCAAGAAGTGAAGGGCGCCAGGAGTCAAAATTAAAACCGTTTAGTAGTATCTTTGGCTATTAGATAGTTTTCCTTTTACCCTCACATAACGCCATTTTGCCAGTTCAGGCTTCTCGTAGAACAAAAATTGGACTCGCTGTTGGAAATTCTACGAAATTAACTTATTCCAGACACACGGTCATTTATTCAAAAGGAAAAAAGGGTAGCTTTTATCGTAAAGTAAAGTTTCGCTTTGGCAGCGTCGACCATGAGCGGTGTAATCTTTGCCTCAAGTTAGAATTGCCCTCCCCACCAATCCGTTTATCTCTCTGCCTTACGCTGACTAGTGAAGACGTTAGAAGAAAACCGCAAATCCACTTCTACTCGGGCTGCCATCAACCAGGTGGCATTGTTGAAGGCCCCTCCAAGGGTTCACAATGGAAGTGCTGGATAAGAAAAAGGGCGAGTGATGTAAAAATGAGGAATGCAAAACCACGTTTATCGACTTCTCGCAGCCCAGTTTGAGTTACCGCCTTATACTTGGGAGTCAAAGTATTTCCTACCACCATCACTCAATTGTAGTCCGAACCTGGAGGCACAAATTACGTGACATCATTGCACCACATCGTGCCACAAACGCATACTTTGGATGCTATAGCAATGAAGTAGTTGAATTTGTCAGAAAGGAGGTAACAACCAGTGCTTGTAGTGTTCCATTCTCCTCCAATATTCTGGTAACAGCGGACGCGTTTGTGGGCTTCGTGGGCACGAAGTGTTCAGCTCATTAACAGGGGATCTTTTGTGGCTTGAGGGGAATGTTCCATTTTGGACATGTAGCGCTGACCTTAAAGTGGACGTGGCCAAAATCAGACCTCTACATTGATGAGTCATGCCTGTGTCCTGTGCCCATGTAGACCATGCGCCCACACACACGTGTCCGGAATGTGGGTCGAGGGTGGAACATCCCGGGGCCATATCAAAGTGACTGGACGTCAGCAGAACGCCATTCTAAGCTTCTTACACAAGGGCAGGCCAACAGCAACAACAAGAGAGCCCACCGATGGTTGTGTTGGCATATTTTTGGCAGTCCTAGATTCATTTCAACGTGGCCAAATAACATCAGTGATGTGAAGAGCCGCTGATTACTTCAAATGTCAGTTTTAGGATTTCCTGAGCGGTTTCCTTGGTAAGCATCCACTCACCTCACTGTTGCCTTAACTTGTTGAGTGGTTAAAAGGGATACTCTAGTGCAGACATGCAACAAAGGTGTCTTACAACAGAACAAAATGCCCACACTCTTCGCCTCTCCATTGGCCGGTGATAGTTCACGGAGGCTGTTTTTGGCGTAGGAACGCAAATGGACCCGTGGGGCTAGTAATAATAGCACAATCACTACCACGCACATGTGCGCGTGTGGATGCGTTGCATGCCGCAGTTCGTGCCAGTCCCACATCGTACGACACTTGTGATTCAAGGTCATACTAATTAGGGATACTAAGGTAACATAATAACCCCAACACAAATGCCAATCATGCAAAGCACAAGAAGCCATTGTTGTGATAAGGAAAGACTTGGGAATGGTTCGCGACTTTGATCCTCAAGGCTTTAGGGATTAATAATGTGGCCAAGTGTTCCGCAAGTCAGCCTGCATGCTCCACCTATGCTGCTAATCTGCCACCCATCCTGAGCAGTCATAAAAGTCACCTTTAGATGCGTGTGCTGTGACCTCAGAGAGGTAACTAGGGTTCTGCATTAGTGGCCTGAGAAAATATGCCTACATGCATAGATGGCTCAGTTAAAGATATTGTCTGGCTAGAGTAGAAGAAGGTCGTCTGTGGATGGTCAGGGGCTACTTCACCCGATCACCCTCATCCCAGGTTCCACAGAAATGACCACTACTAGAGCAAAAGCCAAATAATTCAATTTGAATCCACGGCGTGAATAAATAAATGCATAATCTCGTCGTTACGGTAAATCAGCGCATGTTCCAAGTAGTCTTTCTCCCTGTACCAAGGGTAGCCTCCATTCACTCAAACACTGCTGTCACTGCCAATGCAGAAGCATTAATCACAGGAAGGAGGAAGGACAACGTGGAAACTAGGTATTGGAGTGGAATTTAGTAAGGCTTTCACGAAGCGTTTCTACTTCCTAAAAATTCGGCTCCTCAGGTAACACTACCTGAAGGCGACGAGTTAGTGCAGTCTTTAACATTAGACGACTATTGGAACTTTGTGAAGTGAGTGAACGTACCACAGAAGAAAGCGACAGATTCTGCCAGACTTGAGAGGAACATGGATGGACCCACACGGCCCATAGTCTTGGCAATGCGTGCCTCCACAGGTGCGCGACCAGCAAGACGTTTTCCCACCTCACCGTTGTCCACACCATCATCTTGTCGTCGTCGTCGTCGCCGACACCGTTGTCTTCTCACCTTTCCACCAACACATCCACCAACGCCACCACCGACACAACCACCACCAGAACTCGCCACACCCTCTTCCACAACATCGTCGGCACCGTTTGCAATGCTCTCCTGACTTCCGAAGGCATCATCTTCATCCTCATCGTCGTCCACTTCCTCCTGTTCATGCATGAGAAAGTCCTGCACCATGATGAAGATGTTGTCCACACCGACAGCCAGGACGAGGAAGGGAATGACCTCAATGATGATGAGGGTGGCGGGCACACCGAGGTAGGACCAAAGACCGATGGAGGAGAAAACGGAGGCAAGGACAATCGACACGCCACCGATGCTGAGTGAGATTTTCAGGTCGATCTTGGACAATTGAATAAAGGAGGTGGAATGAGGCGTTTACACTATTTCAGGCAAATAACATTCGTTGGCTTCGCCTCTCCGTCAGCATCTTTGTCAATTATGATGATATCCCCCCACTTACGTTCAGCTACCCACACCCCATACTATCATCATCAGCAGTGATGCGAGCGGTACGCCAGTGTCCACGTGACAGGACATGTCCGACACCACTTCAGTCCTTACGAAACGTGATGCTTTGCATTTGGGCTTTAGTGAGATATGCAGAGTGATGTGGGAGGACTGGAATGGACGGGTGGATGGATGCCTGCATGATTCGATCCACGGGTAGCTGAGCTGAATAAATGCCTGAATGAATCCACCCATGTAGAAAATCATGAAATGCTCATTTGGTAGTGCGGATGTAAGTTGGCTTGCTGATTTGTCTCATGTGATCCAATTGCTACTGAAGCTTTAGAGGGATCGCAATTGGGCCAACTCAGCTGCCACAACGGTGAAATGGAATTCCACTCGTGTTATCTATGCAAAGAGTCTCCAAATAACTCCACACATTTCTCAAAAGCCACTTCACACCTCTTGTGTATTAGACCACCTTCTGCAATAACCCAGAGGCTGCACCGGTGACGCTGCAGTAGCACAGATCCTACACCTTCTTGAAGCTGTTGTTACTTCAAAGAAGGCAATGCCTCCAGACGAGTCGACACTCTACCACTACCATGGAAGGCATCAAGTGTGGATGATTGAATTAAAGAGCAGCATAACAGTGGAGTCCTATCTACATAATGACGAATCCAAAAGCGAGGCTTGCATTGAACCAGTTCAGCCCATCCACCAAAATACCTCATTCAACTACTACATCAGTGTATCGAAAGGCTGGTAAGATCAGTGGATCCTTCATCAAGTTTCTGACCACAAAAAGTAGTCCAGATAGGTGATCACGTAGTGAGATAAAGGAGCAAGACGATGATGCAGTCGTGGGATGAGAGTTCTTACAAAGTCCAACATTACCTATCGTTGATAAATACTTTCTCGGATAAATTCAACCAGTGAACTAGAGTTGGCAGAATAACAAAGATTGTCGAAACCAGAAGCCTTCTCACCATAACATGCGTTGCTCACCTCCCCACTGTTACCTTTCCGTCTCGCCAGCGATCCTCTTTTGAATGCACCTAACCACATCCACATTTACAAATGTGGACGCTACGATCAAGGGTAGCCGCCAGCTGCCTTCTCAGTGTACTGTTCTTCCATTCGAAAGTGTCTTGGTTGCCACTTTTGACCGGGTGGAGAACTGAGCACTGTACTGGATATTTTGTTACCACGGTAGCTACCTTCACCTAGCCTCATGGAAATGATCGTTGTGTGGAAGCATTCTTTGTGTGCAGTAAGAGCTTGGGGAAATCAACACTAGGCATTGGCGCATTAATCCGCTTTTCTTTTCAGGATGTATTTCGTGTTCAAAGTGGTAGCACTCTCGTGGCAATTCCTCTTACAACTCCTCACAGAGAGAGAGAGAGAGATTTAATTCGCATTTAGCAAATTCATTAAGGCGAGAATGTCCTGTCAGAGGGCAAGAACAAACACAAAGCGACTTTATCAAACAAATCACCCATTGTGCTGCAGAACCAAACAAACAATCAAGTAGCCACTCAAAGGAACATTGTTGCCGCTACAGGGAGGGCGATCAGACTACACTAAGCGACACACTTAGTGATTTTCTACATGTGCTTTGTTTTGCCTTCTCGTTCCCTTTTCCTTGATACCAAAGTGGACCGTCAACTTGGGAGACAGAATAAGCTTTGAGGGGTAAGGCATTGCCACAGTTGAGTGCGTTCCCACGCAAGTGCACCTCCTCTGTGGATTGCAGCGGAGCAGAGTGGAGCGGCATCCAGTCTTTGGGGCTATTTATCAACTTAATCCACTTTGCCGAGCAAAAGATGTGGTAAGTGAAACCCACACGCGATGCACCACTTCCCACCACATCATCCCCCTAATCCTGCCTTGCGGCTAGTTTCCATTCACTCGCAGAGGCGAAACAACTGACAGCACTGAGAACGAGGTCCAAATCACCACAGAAACTACACAGAATATCAGGGTGTACCATTACGAATATAACATTGGTAAGGTGGATAAACTCACGAGACACGTTTGAAGTCCACGATAGTTGCCAAGGCAAATGCTGACGTACACTACCATAATAGTGTAACTGATGACAATAGTGGAGATGTCCGAGTGAGATTGCCGAACAATTTCGTCCTCGACCGAGCGCTAAAAGTGGGGAACAACAAGTGCTTTCGCCTCATAAGATGTTAAAGAGAGAAGAAACTCCAACAAGTTCAGTTGTGAACACTTGCACTGTTCATTTTACTCAGGTAGAAGACGAATTTGACCAAGATTAGGGGAGGGCTTCAATCGTTCGCAGTTAGATTCATCAAGCTGATTACCTTCTCGAGAACGTGAAAATAGGGAGATAAAAGAGTGCAAACCACGAGTAAGCTTTTAGTTGCATTGTGATACAGGACTGGTGAATTTCACAGCACAATCCGCAATACAAGTCCACCAATACTACCTTCGTTCGAGAACACAAAGGTTGAGTGCTGTACTAAACCGAGGGAGGGAGTCGATATGATCACGATTTTACGAGTCATACTGTTTCACTTTGGAGGCAAAGTAACCACTACCTGTTTCACTCGAGGTTGGCATTTCAGCCTCGACGACAAAGTAACCCATGCCCTTCTGTATTACTCCACAGCCGTACTGCCAACTCTCCATCCTGAAATGAGTGCATACATGTTCAACACCGAAAAGTATTCTTTCGTGCACTCAACATCCCCTGTTTAACTTGAGCTGGCCTTACGAAGAGAAGGCGAAGAGCGAAAGGGCGCCAACCCACAAGCACATCATCCATCCATCCACCCACCTAGCTTTGCCACAATTCTGCAATTTATGGGCAGAACTGTCACAACCAGTATTCATCGAATCAGCACATATGTGGAGCGATAATGTGAGAAGGGATTCAATGGCGGGAACTTCAGGGTTAAGAATGGTCAAGGAATTGTGGGGGCTTAATTTTACCGCTAAAACAAAGTCCACGGGGAATTTATAGGGTCTGTTTCCTAACATACTTAAGCATTGTCATATAAGAAACCTTAGATTAGGAGGAAATATAAAATTCGAAGAAGGAGTAGGTCTCATCGAAATGCGCGAGATGCCACTCTCAGCATTCAGGCTTGCAGTGATGTGGAATCATCAAGCCATCGCAACTCGCCTTGAATCGGTGAATTCAATTTGCATCAGACTACTGCCTTATCAACGATCTCTGAAATACGACGCTCTAATTATTCGTTTAGTCTACGGGTTAGGCACGCCCTTCCCATCTCCAGTTGGTTGGGATATTTTCGGCTTGATGGGAAGGAAGACGCACACTAGAAGTTGCAAGATGAGACCGGAAGGAAACGTGGCCTCTGGACACACACACACACACGCACACACATACACACACAAAACGGCAAGCGGTAAAGGCACCAACTATTTGCCAAAATGTGCTAAACAGGCGATAGAACCCACCTACCCACACACCCACCCACTCACTCACTCACCCACAAGCGACCAAGTCAGCGACCTATTATGCATGCCTGTCTACAGTGGTGTGTATTTACACGAGTTGACACGAAGAAATCTCCAAGACACACACACACACACACGCTCATACCCACGCACACACACAAACACATGGGTGGAAGTCGTGTTGGCCCTCCAACTGGGACGATGCCTGCCTATTACACAAGGCCAGAGGTGGTTATTCAACTTGAGTAGTGGTGTGATTCACCTTCGATTCGAAGACACCTTCGAGTAACGAATGAAGAGCACTTATTCTCCGACTATTGAAACTCAACAACTCAACACGTCAGCGTTTGTAAAGGCTTTCGGCTCATAAAGCAAGTGTGAGGTAAGGAAAGAAGCAAATCCTGGCCCATGAAATGACCACTGTGGCGTTAAGCAGTCGAATTGCTATGGACATCGTAATAACTGGAAACGGTCCTGGGTGGACAGTGCAAGCAACCGCCAATCATGGAAACCGTCTTAGAGTTTGCTCCTCGGGTGGCGAATAGATCACACTGCCCGTAACTCCCTTGGAAATTTCATTCTGACAGCGTGCTATTCAATTCAAATGAAGTCATTTACCCTGACCGCAAACGATACCACATGGTGACCTCTTATGTGACCCCTTTGTATGCACCAACATTTAGGTTTCCACTAGCAGAGGTGGTAGTCAGTTGGGTGGAAGCTAAATATTTACACTTATGGGAGTAAACGATGCTGCAAATCATGTAGAACGCGATGGCACTTCGGCAGAGCGATCACCGAACAACCTTTCCCTCTATGGCTTTGAAGTCCAGTCCTTCGCTGCTTCGACTACTCCGATTTATGGGACAGGTGCGTCCTGCATTGGGGCGAATGTTGGCCAGCATTAAGAGGATAAAAAACGTAGACTGAAACGACAAATTTGCCGAAATACCCACGGGATATCGACAGACCCACCAATCTGATCGAAGTGGCAGGCTTACTACCAACTGGCTGTCTTTTTCGTTGCAAATCGGATTCAACGACTTTGTCCTTTTAACCTATACTGCTAGCCTCACGGCTCCTCTTGCAAGTTTTACATTCACTGACATGATGGGGTACTCAGAAGGGACCCAACTAGAAATAAATCTACTCGTGACGGAGCACCAACATCTACATCCTCATTTCTGCTTTCGAAGAAAGGATAAATGTGATCGGATACCTTCAATATGAGGTATCATGAAGGAAATTCATCGAATCATCTCTGTTCTCTCCTTTTGCAGTCTATTAAAAGCGCTGATGGCGAGGAAAAACAACACAGGTAGAGAATGGACATTCAACAAGGACTCACCTCAGCAGCAAAACTGACTACAACCTCGGGATGGGCAGCACGCCAATTGAGAACCGTACGAATGAACTCGCTTTCCCAGGCCTTGGCCATCAACACCGTCGGCGAATCGTGGTCGACGGAGTTCCGTACCAAAATTGTCATCACCACTGCTGTCGACTGCATGTAGTCGTTGTCTGCAATGAATATGACAGTTGGCAATCGTTTTGTGGAAAAGAGCAGCCTCAAGACTAGAGAACGAGTTGACAGCAGAACCGAGAAGAACCAGCAACTTTGCATTTATTCCTGTGAATATTCTCCACACCAAAAGACTTTTCACAGCACAATTATCAGTGTGGAGTGAAAATGATTGGATAGGACGTTAGAGCTGAATTTGTGTACATGGTTTGAGAAAAATGAAATATGCGACTCAATGCTTGTCAGCCTTCCAATTATGCGGCCCTTTCCGGGTTCACTGGCTCGTTCAAGAAGAAGCATGGATGAGTTAATGAAACGTGGAACGCTGCTTGATCGACTAGCCAAGAAGACGTTGACTTGATTAATAAAATACCGAGGTTTGTTCAACAAGATGCTAGCTTCGAATTCTGATAATCGTTGCACACCCAACACAAGTAAGCTCCGGATGCTTCCACAAACACCTACCCTTCTCAAAGAATAGTACAAATGAGGTAAAAGCCGGCAACTCAAACGGCAAAGGTGAGAGCTAACGCTGCCTGTAATGTGTGCATATGCTAGTAAACCAAAAAAATTGCCAAAAATGTTGAAGATGGGGATGCAGTTCACGGACGGGAATGAAGCCCACAGGAATATAATTACGGTGGGGCTCCATCGCATTCCTTCAAAATGAATGCCACGTCTTTTGAAGGCTCCCTTGTGGTCTGCCGAAAGGAACGCTTCTACCAACTCACGTCAAAAAGGACAATTTTTCATAAGAAGCAGAATCGAAGTAATTTGCGTTCAAAAAGGTGCATGGCACTTAATAAAGCCGGATAACTTGAAGACCTTCGTTTTATTGCAGTACGCCCCACAACCCTTATACGCTAGTCTGTTCCTCCGTATAATCGCATCATGCAAAAGAAACAAATTCAATTTTTTCCACGAGGGTGAACCAGTAAAAGTTGAAAAAAAAAGCCAGTCCACTAGATGAAAGCGTCGGGGTACTTTTGTAGTCACCTTTGCAAGGTGGCACTTCGACCAATTTCGTATATCTGTTTGATACCTGAAGGTAGAATCTGCCGTTGCAACATCAGAAAACCACACAAAAACAATTCATTTTTTTTTCATCCTGACAAATGAACTAGCTGAACCACCTACGGCCGAACGAACATACGAAAATCGCTCCATCAGATTTAGCTTAACTCCGGTCAACCAGCTCTCAACGAGCAGTCCAGAGACACTAAGGTTCCTCCATTCAGTCAATGCTAGTTCCAAAAAGGGAACTAGCGTTTGAATTAGTAATTCTCTTGCAGCTTGAAGCGGACAAAAAAGTTGAAAGGTGATAAGCCGCCAGCTTTGTGATTGGAACTATGATAGAATCCGCAGCATAACAATAACGGCGTGTACAATCCGCTCCTCACGCCAATTACAAGTACATGTGACCGCAAGCCACGGACTGGACTGACCTTTGGAGCCCAGCGAAGTCAAACACAGCCTTCGATACATTGTGTGCATGCGTCTGCACGTGTATTTTGTGGGGTGAACCGTCAGGACGCTTCATTTGGACGCGGTTTGGAGAGCATACACATCGACCTCTTCTCTGGCGATGGAAGACATGGAAACAAACATGATGAATTTCAATTTTGTTTTTTTTTTGTTTCAGGCTTCTTTCACGCCTACGGTGGAATAAAACGAGTTGAGCTGCTCCCTCGGACATTACTTAATCAGCATCAACAACAGGAAATGCGTCCTACACCAAGCTGTAGGCTATAAAAAACAAAGCGCTTTGAAAAACCATTAAGCACTTATTCAAAACAGGAAATAATAGGGGACCAGAGTAATTAAATGTGCTTTGATAGTGTTTTTCCTATCATTCTCTACAGTGGTAAACAGAATTCCTGGTTATTTTTTTACTGCACTTTAAAATTATTTTTAAAACCGGAGAAAAATGTTAGGTGCATGTTCTGCTGCTTAGACCCTGAGAGTGCCTGAAATAGAAAGCGGAAGTCCGCTATTCTGCCAATCGTGAGTCAGCAAGAAAGAGCCGATTTCTCAAAGTTGAAAGCTTGTAGTCTTCCTTTTCTCGCCCCCACCCACTACCCAACATCCCCTTTCTGTCCTACCCCCTCACCTTCAATGCCACCGAAGACAACGTTCCCAAACATTGGAGCACCGGCACGTCCACGACACCCACTCAGAGGTCCCTTGTCCGCGATTATGAGTTTGGTGCAGAACACGAGGTGGTCCAGGTAGTCTTTCCCCTCTACCTGCAAAGACCACAGCAACGGCAAAATCAGTATTAGTTAAAAGAAAACGAAGTTAATTTTCACTTCATTGAGCCCATGTCAAGACAAAGAGAGCCAGTTGCTACTCTCCCTTTCTCCAGTCATACCGTCAATTCGTCCTTTTCTTCCCCTCCAAAGTAGTGGCATGACTTATGTGCGTTTGCCGCCTACGTGTTGTCAGCCAGAGCGAATTAGTGTGATTGGGGTCGGTTAAATGCTGGTAACTTCAATACAGTGTGCATATACGGGAGGCATTCAGTGCCAATTGAATGGGTCGTCATCAAAGGCATCAACCACATCATCTGTAACATGGAAATCTTAATGCTCCAAAGCTATGTAACGTTTCTGGGTATGACAGACAATTAGGCTGTAATGGAGCTGAAACAATCAAATATGGAACCCAAGCTGTGGACGGAATAAAAGTAGCAAGACAAAAAGAATAAGTTAGACGTACCACAGCATCCAGCAACGTTGCATTGCTCTGGAAGTACTCCAATGGACTAAAGACACCACACTCCTGCGAAGCGGGTTCCAGCGGTTTATGGCAAATATCATTCAGCGCCACCTCGCGCCCCAACGCTTCACTAAAGGCTCGCACTCGGGTAACTTTGGTTTGAAGATCAAGCACCTACAAACGCGATTGATTGAGATGAAAAGACAGCTCAATACCAACATACCGATTTCAGAAAGTCCTTATCAAAGACGGTTCCAAAGGTGCGATCATTTCGCACGTAGGGTGTTGCATTCACGGGACGCATGATAATCTGCTCCGTCCTGTAGAACGGCCTGAAATGACAAACGACAGTAATAATGGTTACGTACTATATTCAGTCAAAGCATTGCAACCTGGGTCTCCTGCACGGTTAAGTTTGCCTGTTTCACCGAAATCTGGTGAATGGATAAACAACGACAAGGTATGGGGTACAGTAACCGTACAAATGATATTGACATCGAAAAGGGCAACAAAAATTCAACACTATTTGCAAATTTTTGGCCTGGGTAGCACTTAAAGGAACTAGTTTTCGTGTGAGGACGTGCTTGAATCGCCGCCGGATGCACTCTAAGACGAACGCTAAATTAGACCAAAAGGGCAGATATTACCACGTAGATTTAATTTCAAGAAAGGGGGAAGTAAAAGGCCTCTCAAATCACCTGTAAATCGGTAATGCTGCAAAGGTTGGTTAAGTCAAAAACGCCAACAATATTGCACACATAAGGGGAGATGTACCTGCGACTACTTTGCACACACCGGTACCAAGTGTATTGTCTTGCCAACTAGTAGCCGGCGCGTGGGCCAATCCAGCAGTGGTGGTAAATGCGTCCGAGGTACATAATACAACAACCAAAGGTTTCATAGGGATGACACAGATACCTACTCGTATCTATAAGGGCCTCCCAGCACGCCCCATTGCAGAGCCAGGAAACAATGTGACATTTTAAGGACTGCCGACCGTACGTCGTTGATGAATATAACTGTGATGGATCTCAGCTTTTGGTGCAGCATTCATCCCCAAACGCCTGATTCTGGATAATCGAAGCATAATGTGGAGTAAAATCGCACAAATGATAACTCTTTCCACGACACCAGTCAAAAAATATTAGTTAGGATTTGCAATTGCAAGAGGTTAGGACACGATGGATTATAAAAATTCTTGCTGTAACAAAGCTACTTTCCTGTATGACCAGGTCTTTAGGGGAAGATAAATGCATTCCACTCCCCAATCCATGAATCTTGCATAAGGACGAGTCGCGGTTTGCCTTGCACACCCCTCGCAGCTAACAAATGGGAACAGTGTGGCACAACCGGAGACACTAAATTTGGCCACAACAATACACCCATCGTTGGCATGTAAATGTGATTACTCCTGAGGGTGCAGAGTCCATTGAAAAAGTGTGATGACGTTGATTCAAATGCATATTAGGCCAGTGATTTACCTCCAAACCGTCTTGCAACACAAATTCTTGCCAATCCTGATTTAAGCAGTTGCTGTAAAGCTCAAAAGGGAATTCGGACAATGTCACGTATCTATTCATCTTTCCACCCACTCCTCAACGTGTCTACTCATTCACCAACTTATCCACTCCTCCATCCATCCGTCTATCCATCAAGATTTCCGTAAAGTTAGGGTGGAATGCTAATTGCCTGGGCGAAAGCATTTATCCAGGGTTCGCACAATTGCCACTTAGAGTTGCATGATGTCAGCCTAATAAGGGGGAAGGTGGGTGGGTGGTAGAGAGCTGGTCGAGGAGGTCACGTGGTGTTTAAGTCCAATCGGAGCCCGAAAATTGAGATCGCTCCAAAGCTCAAATAGGATCAACAGCCCCACTAGTCACCCAATCGAGAACCCGGCCATCCATCCATTTAATCATTTGTCCATCTATGCACGCACCCATCTTTCCGTCTATTCAACTACCATTCTGCCCAGTCCTCCACTCACCCATAATCCATGCAGCCATCTGGACAATCTGTCCATCTGTCCACCGATAATGCAAACATTTTTATAAAATGGATAGTTAACCATTAACCTTTTGCAAAAAATGAGTACGCGACCGTGAATATTGTGGCTATGGTGATATCAAAGATCATAGATTACCCGTAAATACCCGAAATTTTGTGGCATAAAAACATGGCACGTATGATAATGTCCAAGGAGATCAAATCAAATATTGTTCATCGACTCTTAAAAATTGTGGCAGTTACCAATTTGCGTACTTGAATCCGACCATCAAGCCACATCCACCCATCCACTCGTCTATCCAATTTGGGGAAAAGGTCCGGAATGCTAATCTGTTTGTGACAAGTTCGCACAAATGTGATGGCAACAACAGTCCGGGCGAGAGATTGGGAAAGAGGCAGCCATGTAACTTACTTCTGACACAGATAAGACATAATGGCCAAAGTTGAACACATTGAACGCATGAAATTAGCTCACGTGGGTCAAATTGATAAGGGTCTTCGTTGGAGCCCGTGCAATTAAGTTTTACTGATTATTAACCTAACCGTACCTCCCACATCCCTCCATGCAGTCTTTCACGAACCACCCATTCGCTTATCCAACCCACCGCCTATTTATTCCTCCACCCATTTCGCCTTATATAGGCCAGGAAGAACATATATGCGCTATGCGAATAGTGCCGTTAAGCCCCTATCTGCTGAAGCAATTGCACTCCTTACTCACTCGGATAATTGCCGCTGCAATATCAAAGTTACACAGGACAATTAACAGAATTTTGCAGTAGGCGCTTACCCAAAGTGTCCATCGAAGTAGGCCTTCTCAAGACGAGCTCGAGAATTGGGATCGCTCCAGAGCTCGACCGGGTCTGTGGTCACTCGGAAACGCAGGAAACCGCAACACGCGACTGCCAGTAAAATGGTGGTTAGGAGGAGGGTCACTCGTGGAAATCGAGCCACTAGAGCTCCTTGGCGAGCGAATAACTAAAAGCAGAGGAAATAAATTTTTCCAGAGTGGAAAGCAAACTTTTCTACAAACTCTCGATTTCCTCAACACGGTTAATCTACTAAGTCGCCCCACCACTAGAATGGGAACCTCAAAAACCCTTCGGTTACAATGAAAATTTGTCCAGGCATTTGTGCTCTTCCACTCATTTCTATCTCTAGGGCATTTTCAAGTTGCCTAATCACCGTTTTCATAAATAATACAGACAAATAACAGTCGAAAACGGTAAGAACAACGGCGAAAAGAAACGGCAGCCATCCGGCAAGTCTACGCTAGTTTTCATTAAGATGCTATGTAAGACCCTTTCCAATAACAGGAATAGTTTAGTATGTTGAGCACTCACCCATGTAGATCCAAATTGGATGGTAGCCCCAACCTTGGAGTAGCAGCTAATGGGGGGTGAATAGGAGCCAGCCACAGTGTTGTCCTCTGAATGACGATTCACACACCATCGAATGACTAACCCCAGGAGAAAGAGAAGGGTTAAACCCAAAAAGGTCAATAGCATCGCCAGCCACATTGGACGTTTGAACAGGCGTTGGGGAAGGGCCATGTCCTCCAGCGTCTCCTCTGATTTGCCTACCATTCCTGCCGCCCCTCCACCAACCTCGTCCTCTGTGGTCAAACCATCTGCGGAGAAAAAAAGATGCGTGGACCCCAGGCGTTTCCGACGAGTCGACTATCACGCAACTAAGATGCAGCTATGTTCATGGTATGGGTGTTCTGGTTTTTCAGTACATAGGCTTGGTGAAGAAGCCGAACCTACATTCAAAACTGCCCGACAATCCCGCTTTTTCGTAGATGAATGGTACGTCAAAAGGCCATACCTGCTGATGGATGAATTTGAGGAGAATTCTGACAAAAGCGACTGAATTACGAAACATGTCCACTGTAGAAATATCATCCAATCATCAGATTGACCTTATAAATGAATCCATGTCCAAAACAGGTTGCCACACGGGGCCTGTGGCATTTAGGGAACCCATCAACTACTAATGAAGTTATACTTTTCTTTCCTGTCTTGCCATTGACTATACACCAACAAATGACCTGTGATAACCGAACCAGAAGAGTGGTCACAAGGAATTCCGAAGAAGGTACCCGAATGAAGAGTAGGAGGAGACTATGGAGTAGAATGATACCTGTTTCATTTGCATATTCAACTATGCGGATACTTTAGGTCTTCTACAACGCTGCATTTAACCAGAGTTCTCAATGAGATAAGTGACCAATAGGCAAAAGTACCAATTCCACTCCCTATTCTGCTTTCACAATTAAAGTAGGTACAAATCTGGAATTAATGCATAGATTGAATGGTTTTATTAATGATTTGTAAATGAGTTTAAAGAATGCTATTTGTAGCGAAAAAAGCGAAGCAGCTCCACTACTTTGTTGTGTTGTTTAATCTTAACATTAATCAAATCGCGATTGAATTACAATATCATTTTATGCTTTTTAACTCTCCGATAATGAAGCGGAGATCTTTTCAGTCTCTCGGCCGCTCTCTACACGGATTATAAGGCCACTCGTGGACGAGTGCAGGGCAGATTGATTTAAGCTTATGCTACTTATAGTTTGGATACTGCGTGACGAACGCTCAAAAGATGATCGGAAAAGGAAAGACTACTAACCACTAATAGCAGGTTCCCCGACCTCATTCACAGGCAGAAGATTCGGCGTCAGTGTTGTGGAATTGCCGTCAGCAAAGTCATCGGTGAAGACGAAGTTGATGTTGTAGGGTGAATCACCCCCACTCGACTTAGGAAGTCCAAGTATGCGGAAAAAGGTTTCCATGTCGCAGTCACTGTTATCGGTTTGGCAAATCGTTTCGATTGGTCTGCCCGTAAATCCGCCTTCAATGGCCTAAAAGGTCATAAGGAAAGTGAAATTTTTGATTAACTTGTTTATAGTTTCAAGAGAGATGTTCGTTTAGGCGATACTGATTCGGACCGCATCAGCCAGACTTCCGGTAACCCAGCACTTTTGAGCCAATTCATCATCGTGCGGTGGGATGAACCCATACCTTACCTTTGCAAAGAATGCGATCGAGCACCCTTAAAGTTTAGCGAGGTTTAGTCTAAATAGGGCAGCAACGAGGTATCTATCAGAGATGTAAAAATTTGTGGGATATCACAAGCTAGACCAGTTCCTGGAACGAGATTTGCATTGAAAAAGACTGCCTTTGAAAACACATCAATAGCGACTTCAGCTCAACTGCACTTCTCGGACGAAAAATAATAAACTTATAGCAGGTTTTTTAAGCATGTATACTGCGGTTCAGTCTCCAAGGCAATTGCTCAAAGTTCTGCTCATTCAATTAGCATTCCAGTTCTGTTGCACAGGCTTGTAATAAATCAGCCTCCAAAAAAAAATGTCGTACAACAGCTTCAAAAGTAATCTGGGAGCTATAATGGTGGGAATACGATGGGGAACGCCAAAGTCCATATCCACTGTGAGGAACATGTCATCTTTTAATTGATATCCCAATACCGAGAAACGGGTCGTGACTAGAACCTAGTGATTAGTAAAATCTGGAAATCCCACAACTCTCCAAGCTTCAAGAATCCTAAAATAACTTAAACAAACTACTGAGAGGGGGTGGGGCATTGGAATGATAAAAAAAGGCGAAGAAGGAATGAAATGAGGGCCCAAACATGAGGAGCTACTTTGCATTGTGTATTTAAGTAAGGCATATTTGGCCAATTCCACATACGAATAGAATTTGATGCAGAATGCGAGAACGCACACACAAGCGAGAGAACTCACCGCACAGGCATCGAAGATGACCTGAGCTTTACCGCGTGAGAGAGGAAAATCGACTGATGTGACCGCTCCGTCGGCGGCACTATGACCAGTGACCTTAACAAGCTCCGACTGGTGGGGGCTACAGGTCATGTCACAGAAGATCTTCCGCAATCCATTGTAGCAGGTCATGTCATCTGCGCTGGTTGAAAGTGTCGAATAAAAGGTGGCGGAGATTAGCTACGATAGCTTTGAGTAACGCAGGTAGGGTTAATCCAACCAGGTAAAAGTGAAAAAGGCAGCTTACTTGTTTAATATCAGGGCTTTAGAGGAAAAATGACCGTCCATAAAACATGTTTTATTTGAAGTTACGCCTTCTCAAAACCAAGAATATCTTCCACACCTATTCCACTGTTCTATACACGACTTTTTTGATATGGTTTGACTAAAATGAGTGTTAGACACTAATAAAGAATAGATATCACATTTATGACGCAGGTAATGTTAGGCTAAACTAGTAGACCGTTCATAACTGAGTGGCAAAAGCAAGATTCCTATGCTACTACTAGCACAAAAGATTCAATTCAATGATCTGATTTAATATGGAATGAGTCAGGTAGACATTCATAAAGATGGGTGGGGACTACAATGAAAGCTATAATTTAGGTGAATTATTAGGTTATCACCAACTGACCGACGAGAAAGGCTAGAGCACAATTTTAATTAAGCTGAAAAAGACTTGCAGCGAGGGACATCGTTTAGCTTAATTTGGCTATCTGGCAAAGAAGAGGATGTCGTGTCATAATCCTAACATAATAATGTTTACTCGTGCAGATAGATAAAGACGATAAATTTAACAATACCAACGAGTCATGAAACAATGGGAAATCCTTCAAGGTTTCACATCGGATGATAAGCTAATCTTCGAACGATTGGTATCAAAGAACACTACTTCGATGTAGATAAGCGTAAGTGGACCCAGTGAAGTTGAAAAGAAATACAAAGCCAAATTCCAGTGATCTACGATACATTATGGAAACCCAAAAAACCCGCAAAATTGTTTAAAAAAAAACTAATTCCGGAAAGAATTAATGCAAGAAGAGAAAGTCAGACCATAACTAGAGGTTTGCCGATTAAACTACACAGACTTCAACTTAAATCAGAAAGTCCAACATATAATAAGCGACACAAAACACTAGCTATTTTTAAATAAATCTAAAAGGATGTTTAATGGTAATCAACAAAGTAATTAAAAATAACTTTGGAACAAAGTTGACTTCTACGAGGTGAAAAACTTTTTTTTCCCAACTTACTCTCCGACAAGGAATCCAAGCATGAGCAAATTGTCATCCAAACCGCTCAACTGTTTTCGATCGCAGCATTGATCGGGGCTGTCAATACCGCAAACCTTCTTCAGAGTGCTACCCGGAACAGACACGGGTGGTTGGTTAACAAGGCAATATTGTTCGCTGTTGCACATGCCGAACATCACACAGTCCGCATTAGACCGATAGACCAGAAAGAGTATAAGAATACAAATATGCATGAAAGCAAGTCGCATCTCCAATGCTGAAAAATAAAAGAAGCGCGAAAAGGATAGTTGAAGAGGGCAAATACTTGATTAACAGATTGGAGTTATAAAGACTTAGGCCTACAGCTAAGCAAACGTTTCGATGGTAGGAAGAGCGAAATAAAAGTGGGGACCTACATTTGCGAAAAAAAATCTAGTGAAATCCTTCGCTGATGTTTGAACTGGTGACCCTGCGAGGCGAGCAGCTATGCTAGCGTCTCATTGGACGAGGATCCGATTTCCAATCAATGAAATGTGAGGATACATTTAATTAAACTAGTTAAACAATTGATTTAGACAAAATAGGCTATGCCCGATATATTTTTTTAGTGCATATAATTAAAATTAGAAAAATGGCTATTAATGTAATATTTTTAAAGACAGCTTTAGTTGGTCTGTTTATTATTTTGGTCTTTAAATTTTGAGAAGTTATATAACATATATGTTTCCTGAGCGACCAAGAGAATTAATTACAAAGCACACTTTAGTTCCATTCTTTACGTCTAGGTTAAGTTGTGCTTTTTTTATTTTAGGAGGAACGCTTTGGTCATGAGCCCCTTTTAATTACGGCCTTCAAATAAATAAGTGTGGATTGCCTTAAGTTCTCACTAAGTAGTAAAAACTCAAAATAGGATTAAAGAACTCACAGTACCAATGTATGGAAGAGTTGAGAGGCTTTTGGAAGGGAGGTTTGACTCACGGGTGGCTTAAGTGGCCTAGTGCTCAAGAACACCTAACCTCGATGTCGCATCTGATGCTGGCACTTGATCACCTTGATACCCGAAATGGAACAACTACAGGCTAGTGCAAAGATAACGACAAACAAGAGGAGACCCACCCTAACGCATACCCGGATACTTCCTCGAATCGTCATCCAAGACACCAGCCTCCCACCCCCCTCGAACATCGATGACCGGCCGGCACTTGACCCAACGTCGCCACGCTGAGAACCTAGACAACCCGGAAGAAGACCCTCCACAAAAAGAGAAACCCAACACTACTAAAAGGGGTCAAATAATTGAGGTATTCTCAAAAGACACGATAGAAGATTGGGAGCGGGAATTCAAAATATGTGTGGCGCTTTCTGCATTGTCTTCCACAGTTGCCTAATGATTTCGATGCACGATTGGATTGAGAGCAGCCTTGACCTCGTCAATGACCTCCTCCTTCGATTTACTACCATCGATGTGGGTCACTAGCCCCTTTTGCGTGTAGTACTCGATCACTGGCAGTCCCTCGGTCTTGAATTGCACGAGTCTGCAAGGCAAAAAGAAGGGGGTGGAAATCAGCCATTGGGGACGACCAGACAAAACTAAACCTGGAACGTGTTTGCAACTGGCGTCACGAATCTGTAATGTGCTATTGATAAGTTTACTGACAGCTGTAGTTATACCAAAGCAAAACGACATTGTCAGCTATGCATCAAGATAGTGTTGCACGACAACATGCAAGGCATTACGAACACTGCTATACGATGTCTGGTACGCCGTAATGGCGTGAAATACATCGCTAAGCTCATCCACAAGGAGACCCGCGGCGTGTTCATGGTCTTGCACAGCGCTGTCACACACACACACAATGAACACGCGAAACGCAAGACCGTCACTGCCATGGACGTGGTCGATGCCCTCGTACCTTCTGCAGCTTCGGTGGCTAGGTTGCGCCGCAGATGGCTGGGGTGGATCGAGGGCGGATGTGACGGTAGTGAACACGTTAAAATGTGAGGGCTGTAAAACACGATTTTTACCAATACCGCTATGCATCCAGAGGGATGAAGAGCAATGGAGGAGAGGTTACTACCCTTGACAACCAGAACAATCCACATCATTAGGAATTCGGCTGAAGACACACGGTTATGGATATTTAACACGTCAGCTTACCTATTTTTCAGTGTCTTTTCGTTATCATCAATTCGACCGGAGCCACGCCGAAGACATCGGTCAATGCAAACCTAAAAAGGGAGGAGCATGCACCCAAATGTGGAAAAATAATCGAGAATTAAGGTTCTCCCCTCACCCCGACTCTTTTTAAAGGAGGAAAGAGTACGGAGAGAAAGTAGACGTTTTCCCAACCTCCTCAGGACTTAAGTGTTCTTGTATCTGTACTTGATATTCACTGAGCAAAGTGACAACCCTACCCTATCGCCTCACTTTCCATTGTCCGTGATTGCTGGAGTAGGATCAAGACAAATTTTGGAAAACAAAAGCACAAGAACCACTTCCCATCACAAATTAGACAGTTAACAAGCAGAAGGCTGCTTTTTGAATGTATTTGAGGGAAGAAAGGAACAAACTGATACTCTTTGAAGCTTATCACTCAGCTTTCACGGCGACTTTTTTTGAGTAGTTTCATTATCACTAAAAGAAGTTCCTGATACATTTATCCTGTACGATTTCATGTATTTTTCCCTTATTATCAAGAAGGGAAGGTCCTCCACTCCCTTCTCTACCTGACATGATGTAGCCACCCCTTAAGCGGCCCCATCAACAGAATCACATCAGCTGTTTCAATAACTTTTGGACGGTACATTGTTTAGATGCCACAAGGAGGTTTTGCCCCACTCGAACCGGATTAAACGCGAATCGGAGGGCAGGCAGGCTGAAATTACACCCGATTCAATCGGTACTTGGTGATTTGATACTCCGTAGAGATATTGTATTGCCAAACCAATATGTACATGTGCCATGCCCTACAGATTACAAGCAATCGCAACGAGTCACACCCAAATACCCAGGTGGTACAAATAACAAATTGCTGATAGGTCAAAACAAATCGGTATCTATTTCGGCAGAGTGGCAAAAAAAACGTACAAAGGCGTGAAGCAAATATTTATGAAAAAAAAAAAAACAAATTTTAGTCGTCGATGCTTGCAGTTAACGATGCTTCACTGATTTACGCGACAAAAATAGTTGTCAAGAGCTGCTTCCAAAGTTTGAATATTTCTTTAAGCAAGCATCTGCAAGGAGTCGCTCATGTAAATTAAAATCAAATGGAAACAATTCAACTAGCTAGTTGCTCTTGAAAGACATATTTACCGACCTTGCTATCTCAACTGAGATCCCAGTAACCACCAGCTGCACTGCTAGATGAAGGCTCGACCAGCCCACAACTCATCCACAATACTTTCCAAGAATCGCGCTTTAACATTGTAGTGTTATGAACCTCGACAGTATGAGGGAAGCCTAAACATTCTTACTAAAATTGTCCAAAAACAGAAGGACAGGTGGTACTGCTGGCACCTCGCCTTAGCACGGACGGCAGAGTGTTGGTTCTATCACCATATTCCTTCTTCGCGCTTCCCTACTGAGGTAGGCTAGCGGTCTTTGCCAGTACCCCTTACGAAACGCTGTAGAGGTCTAGCAAGCTTCGTAATAGATAAAACAACTTGAATTTCTTTAGAGGCAATAATGGAATCCAAAACCAGTTGCAATTTGTGCTTTACTTTTCGATGGTTTTATCAAAGACTCCAATTTTGTTTAGATGAATGAGACAGTGTTAATCGTTGGAAGGAAGCTATCATGTCGCACGCTCCAAACGACATTGTCTAGAAGAATAAAAGTTAGCCTTTTCTTGCCTACTTTCACTTACAAGTAGCGATACTTGAAACAAAGGGAGTAGAATTACTGAACACGCTTGAATGGTCCAGCGAATCACTCAAATGTTGTTGCGGAAAGGAATTCTCCTTTCGATAGAACATCAAGTCTCTGATAATCAGTAGACAATCCAATAATAATATTATACTTCTGACGGAAGTAATATTCCTCCAGATGTCTACCGTTTAATACCGTTCCCGTTAACCACTGGAATTTATCTGCAGTGTTGCTGTCTCTGTAACGCCGACAAACTCCTTCTCTAAACAAAGAGACTTCGAACACCTTCTAACAACTCATTTCCCTGTCGAAGCGGGAAGTGGTTACTTACTAAGGCATAAAGTTTACCATAGTCTACACACTGCCACAAATCTCAACGCCATTCGACTGGTGCCATCTTCACTTATGCCCTCTTTAACGACTTTCCTTGACCTTTACCCCACGTTCAGTTTGCTTAGAGAACAGAGAAAAGCATGTTAACACCCAAAAGAACAATATTTACACCTCACAAGTGGGCATATAGATGTGATTAGGGGTGCTATTGAAACAGAAGCTACCCACGTCAATGTGAAACTCCAATTCACATTGCGTCAGACGAAATGGTAAAAAGCCCCATACAATGGCGCCGGAGGTAAAAGCTAAAAAATCGACTTAAGCATAGCAAAATAGAAAATCACACAAAAGTAGCCTCTAAATCGGTGAGAATGTTTAGTATTTTAAGGTAGAAATGATGCATTTTGATAAGATAGGAGAAGACATAAGCTATGTATAAAAAATAAAGTTCTTCGAACAAACAGTTGTAACACTTTTCTAAGCACTGGAGGATACGCTGCGTTCAATGACGCTCCCCGGAAAAAATTAGCTTCTATGATGATTTATGCAAACACGTCGAGGCGCTGGAAACATACAACAACGTAGCCACGTTGCAACGCCGTCATAAATGCAAGAATCTTCCGAACTGACAGTAATCTCTTGGGTAAATCATTACCCCTACATTTGACGGAAGGTTAAAGCCCCGAATCAATTATTTCATCACTTCATATTAGGGGACTTTGTGTGGAACTCACGGAAAGCAGTTATAGCAATAATAATGCTTTGTTTTTACCTTTGAAGTGTAGCTGGCAGGATTACGTAGGTGTTAAAGAATTTAACGGCATAGTTTTTCACGACCTAAAGCATCAAATTGTGAAGAGCTGAGGTGGATCGAGTAAGTCAAAACATGTGACCTAATCCCTATTTGACAAAAGGGAGAAACTTGATGAATCATATCATGGTCTCGCCTACAACAACTGGATTGCCAGTTTAAAAGAGTAATGGCAAAACTAGTTGTTTAAGAAAGCAATCCAAGCATATTTTGATAATACAGTGAACTCACGTTATCTGGACAATCGAGGACAACGACTTGAAGGACTTTAGTCTTATCACTCATGGAGGCCTCCCATCCCGATTTATTGTCTTCATTGCGAGGGAAACCGTCCACTAGGTAGTTGACACACTTCTGGCTGCTGTAGCCTTCTAACATAGCCTGAACACATAAACAATGAAATACATCGACTTCGTCCATCTTAAACACTGAAAGTTTCCCTTCAGTACAAAAGCGGCGCAAATGAAGAGTGAGTTTAGTGCAATAAATACAGTGTGTTTCAATTAATATCCTTCTTAACCAAAGCAAAATGAGACACGACTCATTTGGCGTATCTACAAATAAGTGAAAGGGGGCTCAAGCGCCAAAGAGTTTTTAAAAAAGACAGACTCAGCAATCCTTTCCTGTAGTTTTGGTTATTAAATTACAAGGTAAACTGTCATTTGACCCGATAAGTGAAGAGACAGCCCCCTTAACTGCGTTCTCCATGTCTACTTCGAGAATTGTTTTACTACTTTGCATAGGATATGTTGTAATCAGGATTAGTCCCAAATGAGACCATTAATGGGCACAATTGGGTAAATATGAGGTAGAGTTCAGTTTTCCTAACCTAAGATTTACGTCAAGAAAGCTCAGATGGATGGGCCCAATAATCTTCTCTAGAAGCGTAATATGTGGCCTTAACTCCTGTCCAACTCCTAACTAGAACAGCCAATAAACAAGACTGACACGGATGTCCCTTTTCGGAGGATATAAGTAAGCAAGAGGCTGTGGCATGCGCGTTTGGAATGCCTACTTGGTGGGGTGTGGTTAAGGTTTGGTGTATTTATAATACTTATTCACTTTGGTCTTATGGTGAATGTTGGCGGTATTAGAGCGAATCTAAAACTGACGTTAGCCGGTAAGGAGGAAAGGGGCGGGGGCTTAACACTTTGGAAGGCTTGGAAATTCGCCAAGGGGACAGAAACCTCCAGAAACCTACCGTAGGATCGTTTTCTAGTTTTGCAGACATCTCAACAGATAATTTGCGTGACACAACTATCCGAGAAATTACCTCTGCTAATTTGTCAGGGTTTCAGTGTATTATATTGCAAAGACGCCCAATCATGGGTAAACTCGAGGAGAACGAAATAGGACGGGAAATGTTTACAACTACAGGTGAAAACCCTAGTAAGCAGGAAAAGAACCTCTGTTATAACAAAATTGGCACGCAGCCAGAAATTACACTAAACGCGGCCATGTAAAGGATTGCTTTAACCAGAACAACGCCAAAACAGACCCATAAGGCATTAAAACTGACTTTATGAAGGAGAGAACAGGTGATGGCAACAGGAACTATTGTGCCCGCCTTCATGTACGACTCGATTTCAGCCGCGACCTTTGAATTCGGCGAATTCATTTCCTTCCGCAAAAGTTCGCCGGCAGATAAGTGAATCATGTCGAAATGCTGAAATTCAAGTAAAACATTTATCGATTACAATATCAAGAAAGTAAGCACAAAGTCATTAGAATGATACAAAAAACATTAATTTTAAAAGATTTAGGCCAGAAAGGCTCTATAAATGCTACCAAAGCTATCGGCGGGCAGATGGTGCCTTTTCCGGAACCGGGTCCCCCAAGCATGAAAATCACGCCGAATGGCTCTGTACAGTGATGGGTGGAGTCTTGTTTAGCCGCCATTGGAGTGCTGAAATATTTGCAAAGGATCAGAAGGGGTCTTTTCAACAATGAGATGGCAGTGCAACTACTGCAATATGCGTAGCATAAGCAGTGCATCGCACTATCAACTGGCACATATCTGTCAACATACACGCACCACCTGCTTTCGGAAGACGCGGAACAAATTAAGGTAAGCTGAAAATGAACGCGCAAGCCATGCGTTTAAACGACAATATGAACGTAACGGCAAATGTATTAAGAGTATATAGGGACGCAATAACCGTGTGTAGACCTTTAACTTGCACTTCTCAGTACAATGCATGCGCTTATGCTGTATTTTTTTATCAACATTAATAATTTGCACAACTGGTGGTAGGTTTGAAACATAAGCTACTGCTGTGTCAGTAGCTTAACTGATGTCTAAAAACGCCAATGCGTAAAGGTTTTAAGACAGTATGGTAGTTG
>NW_020170533.1:72359-90157 GCF_000524195.1 Echinococcus granulosus | reverse complement strand
TTTCACCCTAAGAACTACTTTTTTAAATATGAAAGAAGGCATTATTGGTGTAAATTATGCAGGCCTTATGCACGGAAGTGGCATGGGCTACTTGCATGGCTAAGAGGCCGTGCCGCCCAGCATACATGCAGATGTAGAAACTTGGGCGCCCTTAAAAGCAAAGTTAAGAGTTAAACAAGTAGTTAAAGTACTGCATAGACTCCACTCTTCTTTTAAGCGACGTTGACTTCCTGAATTTGGCCGCACAACCTAATACGTGCCTTATAGAAATACTCACTATTTAACATTGTAAATCACCAAATTTGCGCCTAACTTAGAAGATACCTGACCCTAAAGTCAGTGAATTTTCTTTGAGTTTTTAATAAATTGATAGTTCTGCCCTGATTGGTGGCTCAATTTTTTAAAATGTTAGTGTGTTGTTCATCTCATGTTTAAACCTTCAGTAGAAGAAATACTGGACTAAAAGCACCGGTCTTTCAAAATTTTAGTATTTCAATTAATTTTGCTCACATATAATCTTGCACCTAACCCTTATTGTTACTTTTTCCTCACGTCAGTACTGCTTGGCCATATCTACCCCAGTTCATCAAGGTAACAGAGTGCTAGAGGGGATACCGCGCGTTTACCTGATTGGTGCTAAGACCAATTCGCTTTCAATATTTTGTACGTAATTTACGAAGAGTTTAGTGGTAACACTGTCACTGCCTCAGACAACTGAGGTGTGTTTTGTTATGGCGACCGTTTTTACCAAGCAGGATCCTAAGTTAGAGTGAAACTCCTCTTTTTTAGAGGCTTAGACGCTAAAACCCTACTAATTTTGTTTTTGTCATGGGATTGTTCAGTTGCGCTTTACAACTCGATTTCTACCATTTAATGCTTTTCGTTTGGGAGAAAAACAACACTCGTTTACTTCAATAGAATGCGAGTTACGATTGATTATATGGGTTTCTGAATCCCCTTGGAAGGCATAATTTACTAAGTCGGTGTGGGTAAGCCTGCAAAAATATTGTGAGGTGAATTAAAAATTTTTAATTTTAAGGGCAATTGAAGGGTAAAAGGACGGGCGAACTAGCGCACTTACGTCAAAGTGCCTGCTAAGATAGTTTTAATAGAAATCCAACTTTATAACCTCCACTGCCATGGTTTCAAGCCCAGAAAGAATAGAGCAGACCAATTTCAACTCATGTTCTTTAGACGTTTGCTTAATACTATCGACTGTAATAGGTTGGATGTGAGTTTAATGATTGGCATTGGTAAAGGGATACTTTATCCTGACCATAGTATCATACTGGGTGAACTGGTCTTCAGGCCAAGCCAGCAGCCCTAGCGCATTCTGTATGTATAATATACATATTCTGTCCGAATATAATATCTTCTTTCATCTTCACAAAAGTTTTGGAGTGTTGCAACAACGCTTGATGTTCCTTAAAAATATAAATGTAAAAAAGGAAGAAGCGTTCCGTATAAATGGCTAACTGATTGCAGTACCTTATCGGTTTCTGCAGGTTGTCCGTCAAGTTCCAGCCCTACTTAACACTAATTACACATGTGCGTTTATAGATTTGAGGTGCGATTTGACTTTGGAAATTATGAACTACATATACAGTAGCCGAATACCCAATACCTCAATGTAATTATCGGAATTACTTGTTTACAATGCTTTTGTTGTTACTGTGAAACTTATCAGCTATTAAGACGTTTATTAATCCAAGAATTATTATAAATGAGTGTATTAGAGTACTTATTTTGTTTTTTAAACAAACACCATTAATTCGTACAATATTCATAAGTTATGTTTTAGTTTTCGTTGTTAATAAGCAATGCATTCGAGCGCTCGATCTTGTGGTTAGATGGGGCGGAGGTCAGGGTCGGATGTGCCTCCTGCAACGAAAGATGGGGATCGACAGGTCTCCAATGAGTTTTTCATCGCAAAGAAGCCCAGAAAACCAATTAAACCACAAATGTCAGGCAATGAACCAACAATAACAGACGGCAGTATGGATGGCAGTGATGACATTGAGGAGAAGTTTGAGGGCACTAGCCATCAAAGCACTAGGCAGCAGCAAAGCGCCGGGAACCAACGCAACGCCAGACCATCAGACACGATAGAGGGTCGAACAATATTCATCAGAAATGTTTCTTTTGATGCCGATGAGGATCGTCTTTACCAGTTTTTCGCTAACTTTGGCAAACTTGAGTTCGTTAAAATTGTCAAGGACAAACTTACCCAGCACCCCCGAGGAACGGCATTCGCAAAATTTGAGTCCAAAGAAGATGCTGAAAATATTCTGCTTCAAGGCTCTAAACCAGAAGTATGTTTGGATCCTATAAACCAACTTCCCTATTTTTTGGTGAAATTCTTAATCGACCATTTTGTGAATTTTAGAATGCGCACCGCTTTGTTTTTGCTGGCAGATCATTGGCTTTGTCATTGGCTGTTAGTAGGGAAGAGGTTCTTAAGCTTCAAAAGGCTCGTTCTGGTGAGAAGGTTTCACATAATGGCCGTACAGATGGTAGAAATCTTCATCTTGCACGCATTGGACGTACGTTTGTTTATAAACTTGTAGTGCGATTTCATTTGCATTTATTGCGTCTTCAAAGTGATGTCTTCCATCCTGTATTAATTTCAATATACATTCCTGTGCGCCCTATATTGGCATGTCTTAGCTAGATAGACAATATTTTATATTATTTTGCATGGTCAAAAGCATTCCTCTTACGGTGTTGTCAAGCATTTTCAACGGGATTTTGATGTGACTACACTATAAAGCCTGAAGTTATCCCTGGGGCACCGATCAAATCACGTCATCAAGGAGTCGTGTTTGCCTTGAAGCCTTGTTTTTGATGGAATCTTTTGCCAATTATACATTTTTCCTATTAGGAAAACTGCATTTTGAAGATAGGTTTAAGTGTCGTTAGCGCTTAGGTCACAGTATGGACAATTTTTTAACCATTACCTTCTCGTTCATGTTTTACCTTTTAATTCCCTCTTGTGCAAATCAAGTCTGCTTTCCAATTTGGTTTGTTTTTTTTTGGCTTCTCAAGCGTGAAGGAATTTTTTTAGTTCTGTTACTTGATAATGTTGCACCACTCACTTCTTCCTGCTTTCGTATCAAGGGTTTTAATCGATAATTTCCAGAATTATTTAATCAGAGATCTCTTCCCAGCCTACCGCATGTGTTTATTCGTAAAAATCTGGTAACAAAAAAGGTTGTGTAAAATGTGCTGCCAACTGAATTTTTTGTTAAGGAAAGGTAAGGCATATCAGGTCCTCCTCCTTCCAAGACTTGGGCCAATTCTCCTTTAAGCTACAGAATTTGCCTTCAAGTCAAGTGCCTTTAGTGATGATTTTTGGTGGGATTCTTGGAAAGGCCAAAATGTCTATTCATGGGTGGATACAGTGGCCTTTCATTTCGTGCATTTTGAGCTGGTTGCAGTGCGATTCATATTAAGATGGTTGTGCGTGTTCTAACCTATAGTACCCAAGATTGAGTCGATTCACTCATCTACCCCTCATCTATTTGGCTGGTTCTAGTGACATTCTACATATAATCGGAAAGCATTGGTTGAGGAGGGCTCATTTTTAAGATGATACTGAGGTTTTTACAAACGCTGCTTTCTCCGTCTCACCTTCTCTTCCTTCGTCCAGTCATTCGGCCAGGCAGTCGCGCAGCCGGGGCGATGACACCTAAGGAAGCGGCAATGCGAGAGGCGGTGGCACGAGCGAAGCAGGCGAAATTGCGTGATCCCAGCATCTTCATCAGTCCTCTGCGTCTGTGCGTGCGCAACATCCCTCTCAATGTGGATGATCGGACCCTGCGCCAGGCCTGTCAGAGGATCGCGGGGTCTGGAGCCCGCATCACAGAGGTGAGTGACAGTGGTGATTCATTTGTAGGCCATTCATCTCTGCCCATTCATTTGCAAACTGCCGAGGATACCTGCAATCGCAGAAATGCATTCTTTTTCGGTTTTCTATAAGTAGTGTTTGGTCGCTAATCTCTGAATACTTTGAACAGTTGTACTTTTGTTCAGTCCTGTTCGCTAAAGGTATTTGCTCTAAAGTCTTCAAACATCATTTATCTAGCTGGACGTCTCGATAGGATCCAGGGCCTTGGTCATAGTACTCAAAGTCGTAAAATTGGCGAACCCGTTGATAGCAGTTGTCGACGTGCTTTATGACTAGTGGCAACCCATAAAGTCGAAAATAAAGCTGGAATCAATGTTATTTATTAGCAACTAGAACAGTTTATTAAATCACTATCGTCTCTAATGCTTTTTCCTTCTAGTGTCGGGTGATGCGCGATATGAAGAGCGGTGTAAAGCATCCCAAATCCTTGGGGTATGCATTTGTCGCCTTCGAAGAGCACGTGAACGCTCTAAAAGCTCTACATGCGCTTAACAACAACAGCAGCGTTCTCGGAGGCAATAGGGTGAACCATCCACGTTTCTATGCTATCAACCCTACTCGATCACCCTTTCACGGATTTTTTCACATTCTTAGAAGCCGATTGTGGAGTTCTCGTTGGAAAATTCAAGGGCTCTTGAGAAGAAAAGGCGACGGGCAGAAAAATCTCAAGTGAGTTGTGAAAAATTTAGGCGCCCGAGTTTCATTGTGCAGTTTGTCCATTTTGATTTGCACCGATTTTTGCGATAGTGGCGTGGGCGTTTAGCGTCGCAAGATTTCCCTAAAGACAGCAGAAGGCATGATACCCGGACAGAATATGTGTTGCTGATGTACAGAAGGACTTGAAGGCTACTGTCTTGTCTTAAGGATAAGCCATCCGGCGGAGCCCCCAAGTGCCCTGTTATCAAAACCGAGAACTAAACAAACAATCGACGTATTGCAGTAGTTTCCACTTAGAATGTTGGCTGATTTATTTAGCTTTTGAATAATTTAGGAGACTTTCCCCCTCCTTTTTGTTTAATTGTTTGAAGGTGGTGGATATATTGGCCCCTCTAGTCTACCGTTTGTCTTCCATCACTGATCGTTTAAAGTTTCCTTATCATCCGCCTGCCCCATCCCTCTTTGTTACTAATCATAATCCATATTTCCATGTTGGACCAGTTTACAAAAGTTTTGCCTTTTCTAGTGTTAGTTCCCGCGGCCTTACTTCTCCACTGCATGAAGATTCCTTCCATGGTGGGAAGTAGCTGATCTATTTATGCGTAAATGGCCTTCAAGACATAAACGAGAGCTGTTACGTTGTTTGTTAGGTGGTATCTCACCTAGTTGTCACCATCTTAGCGTCCTCTTGAGGCCGATGCACAGTGTATGATACGAGTCGTTAAGTCGCTTGATTATAAGCCTTTAGAGACACTGGAAGACTAGATTGATACATGGCAACCTGAATGGCGGTCCACACCATCGTCAAAGAGGTCGAATCACGCAATAGCGGCTAAAATTTTTCGTCATGGAAGGATACATCTAGTACATTTCGACTTGATTTGATAAATTGTGAGTTGTGCACTTTGACGCTTTCTCGGTTTAATTACTACCTTAGGCATAAAATCTTATCCATCCATATGCCTGTTTTTTTCCTGTAGATGGCGCGAGAGTCAAGATTGTTGGGAGGTGATTCGCAGCCGAAACGCCAAGTTACTGGGGTTAAAAAGAAAAAACGCAGTCAACGGCCGAAGACCAAAGGAAAAAGAGGCAAGAAGGCGCCGATGCGAATTATGCCCAAGAAGTTAGGCCCCAAAATTCGACACAATCGACCGAAGAAAGGAAAGTAAGAGGCAGTGCAATGTATAGAATGGAAAGGTGGATACATTTGTATATTTTACTTTTGCTCCGCTTTTTTGACCGCTGAGTGGGGCTAGTCAACTACTGGGTGTGATCCTAATGAGGGGAATATGATGGGGAATTCTCGTGTGTTCGAGATTTCACCGTACTAACGCGACACTGGTTAAAACTCCGTCTATAACTCAGACTCTGGTGCGGGATGGTCAGGTTAGATTCGAGAGTACGTATAGCTGGTCGCAGTCTCACCCTCCTTTTAGGATCAGTCCGGACTCGAATTATGGCGGGAAAGTTGTGGCTGGTGTGATCGTGGTATAGTGCGTTTTGATAACCTGGGTGAATGTTTTAGTAGGGTAGATTAGTCACACTGCAGCACAGCTGCTTTCTAAAAAAATTGTTTAATCTGCAATTAGGGAGTCCCATAGTGCAGTCTTTTTACATCTACAATCGCCTGGCCCAAGTTTTAGGGCCACTAATGGAATAAGGTCAAAAACCTCAGCGAATACTGTAAAAGTTATAAAATAGTGAAACTTTTTGTCATAAACAACGTCTGCATAAAAACGTGGCAAAGGTGTCAGAACCGCAAATTAAAGTGGGCTTGTAACTTATGAATATTTTGTTTATAATGGCTAAAATGAAGCCGGCCTAACTTAAAACAGTTCTGTGGTGTTCTGTGGTTGGAAATGTGGGTATGTGCTTTATTGCCGCCTTTTACCCTTCCGTACTCAATATTTCGACATTTTGATGTTTTCTGCAATTAAATTTTAGGCGATTTGGTTTCTGTGTTGGATTCTCAGTAATTTTGCTTGATTTTAGTGACTTTGTTGCATAGTGAAGTAATCTGAAGCTCATTAAAATTTGTTTTCTTCACTTTTAGCATTACTTGCGAGTAACTCTCTCGATCGTTTTCTTTCTGTCGTTTTACTACGTGTATGTGGCAGGTGGACAGTGCATTTGGCATGGTTTGTGCAACACGACCAGTGATGAGAATCCTCTCTACTGCTACAAACCCGGGCCACCCCAACCTATTTCTGAGCCTTCCTCCCTAGCTAAACTTCTGTTAGTCTGTCCAGAGTACCTGAACACTAATGATCCTGCAGCCTCGCTTCCTGTTTGCTGCCCACCTGACCAGATCGAAGTGTTTGTGACCTCTCTGCAGTTAGTTAAAATGTTCCTGGGAAGGTATGCTTCAAATTTGTCGTTTGAATTCACTTTTGAATGTGTAGTTGTCCTTCATGCTTTGCCAACTTCCGTCGTCTTTTCTGCGAGATGACCTGCAATCCCGCTCAAAGCGACTTTCTATCCGCGGTTACCATTCGTGAGGACAAAGCTGTAAAGCGGGTGAAGTATACTCTCACTCACCAGTTTGGAGAGGGCTTCTTTAACAGTTGTGCAGTAAGTACTCATTTTGTGAAGTAGTGCCACATTTATATTTACCAACGCATTTGATTTAAGTTATACCCGGGTCAATGTGTAGCTTCATTGTAAATAAAATGCAGACGGATTAAAGCGGAAATAATGCTTTCCTTCCCGCACTGTTCTAAACTGGGTGCCCTTTGTGCAACGAATGCATTTCGTGCACTAATTGTTTTTCACGAAATCGAAAGGACCAAATTAGACATTACCGCTTTAATGTTATGGAACTTCTTAAGACGCAATACAGTATAGGTTTTTAATATCCCCACCATAAGTTGCTGCTTCCGTAATGTTTGATTTCACTAATTTACTCACTATCACACAGTTAGTGCCAAAAATCAGCGCCATTTCTGCAATCCTATTGTTGTAGGTCTGCAGATTCAGCTACCCCAGTAGATGCCTTCTAGCTAGCGAAAAGCGGTGTTCTTTTAAGTAGGTTAGCCAATGTGTCGATCGAATTATGTTTGAATTCGTTATGGGTTGCTTGCGTTCGGGATTTGCTTCATTATAAGTATAGAAAAGAGCTGTGAGACAGGTTGCATAGTTCATGCCTCAAGCGAGAAGCCGAATCGCGAGATAATTAAAAATGGCACAGTCAAAGGATGTTTTTAACCAGAAGAGCTGGGTAACTTCTACAGGACTCTCGATCTCTATGAGTCACAGCTGATGACGTCTACCCTTCTAGAATGTTCAGTTTTCCGGTTCACCAGCAATATCAATCATTTGCGGAGACACTCAGTGCACCCTGCCGAAGTTGATGGAAGCTCTCGGCACGTCGACGGACAACGGCGGGCGGGCGCCTTTCGATATCGACTTCACCTTGGTCGGTCAGCCCTCCTCCCAAGCGATGGACGCGCCTACTTACGCCTGTGACGCGCGCCTCCCCCCTCTGGGGCCGAACCCAGGTCAAGAAGCCTGTGACTGCTCCGATTGTCCGCCCGCATGCCTGGAACCCGACTTTCCGCAGCCGGATACACCCATTTTCGTGTTTGGTGAGTTAGTTCAGCTGTTCCCTCTCGGAATTGATGCCAATTTATTCAGTCTGTCCGTTCTTCTTTAACTTTAGCATTCAGCGAAATCTGGATTCATTGTTTTCTTTTTCGGCGTGAGCTCATCATCACTGTCACCAGTGTAGCACCTGAGTTACCCCTGAAATGGTTACAAAGCTGTTTTTTACTATCGTTTGGAAGAGATAATAGGCTGAGAGCAGCGCCTTATGTTATCAAAATGGCAATCGAACCATAAGATATTGGACTGACTCAAGTATTGAAGTATGTCTGCTAATTTATCCACCCTTTCCTATTTCCTATTGCAGGAGCTCCTCTCCCGTGGCTGATTTCCGGCGGCGTGTTTGCCGTCCTTCTTCTATCCTTCATCGGCATTGAGGCATCACGTTACTGCCGCACACCTCAACGTCACCAGCATGCTGGAAGTGAGGGGGACACAGAATTGCTCATTTCGACACCATCCAGTGATGATCACCACGCCATATGGCGAGAAAGACTCGGTGGTGCTGTGGATTTGGCTCTCTTTAAGGTTTGTCTAGCCCCCTGACTTATTCTCAAATCATTGCGAAGTAGTTTACTAGGTGAATAATTGGAAAATCTCTTGAATGCCTTTTCAAGCTTCTCTATTCACAATTAAAAGATTTGTAGCTCACCTAGGTAGATTATATTTACTGTTAACGAGTTCTTTGCTGACGTTCGTCTCAAGGTAAAGGCGAATGCAGCAGCCCAAAAGTTTCATCCCTCTCATGTGGCACCAAGCGTTATTAATCCATTTGCCAAATAACTTTAAAAAAGTGCTATTACGCTGCTTTTGGGGAACCAAGTAATCTGTGTGCCGCACAATTTGCTTCGACTAGTTATCTCCAAAACATATGAGGGCTGAGAGAAGGTAAACCAGGGTGTCACTTTCACATGGTACTGGCGACGAGTTCATTAACCGATGCCCCTGTATTCTTCCAATTTCGTAGGGCTTCGCACGTCTGGGTCTCCTAATCGCCCATTATCCAACTGCAACGCTCTTCTTCTCAGCCACCTTTGTGGCGATTCTCTGCTGTGGTCTGACGATGTTCACAGTGACTACCAACCCAGTGGATCTGTGGAGTGATCCGCGATCACGCGCACGTTTTGAAAAGAATTACTTTGATACTCATTTTGGGTGCGTGATTTTAACTTCTAGAACGTTCTACACTTCATGCAGTTGTTACACCAAATGCTCGGGTTATCCACCTATCTATCCACATAGTTATTTGTTCTCTCATTCATTCAACTATTCAGCGTCCTCATTTCACCTTGAAAGAGGTAGGAATTAATTTCACCCTCGTCTTTTAATCATCAAACCAACTATTCGTGATCCTCGACTGCATGATGCCAGTTGTTGTAAGCTATTGGAAATTCCACATATTACATATATGTGACGTCGATGGCAAGCCCATTCGATTGTCATAAGCACAAGACTGTGAAGGCTTATTTCACTCCGATTGACTGTGTTGTTTCAGGCCCTTCCACCGTGTGGAACAGTTGATTTTGCGACCTTTGGATCGCACACCAGTAAAGAATGGTACGATTGGACCGGCGTTTCGAAGGGACTTTTTAGAATTGGTGGGTTTCTTTGTACCTCTCTCCCTGATAATTTTACCACTCCTGTAACATCCACGGGTCCCCTCATCCTTTTTATGTGGAGATATCCGTCCACCTCTTAACCATTCAGCGGTGGGTTTGTTTTTTCACCACTCAATCCCTCAATGTAACCATCCCATCCACTCATCCATCGAGGAGTCGTTTGTCCATCCTAAATCAATCCAGTCATTCAATCGCCCATCCATCCATTTATCTACATCAGATATGCCCATCCTCATATCCGTTCCTCAATCCTGCGTTCGTCCATCACCCTGGCTTGTTCTTTTTTTCCACCAAACCTGTATTCATGCATCGGTTTTGAACCTATCTATTCACTCTTCTGAATGCATTCATGAATTCTTCCCGGCTCGATCTACCCATTTTTAACCCATCTATTTACCACCACGGAAATACTTGTTCTTACAGTTAAACCGTCTTGAAAGAGCTTGTTTCCACTTAACTGAGTGGGTGACCATCTGATCACCGTGACGTGCTGTACCGTAGACACAAGCCGATAGTCACGGTTTCATTTGTTCTCGTTGCCAAGATACCTCATTCACTGACATGCGTTGTTGCATGTAAGCAACCAGCTACCAGCTAGATGAACGGCGTGTGGTTTACCGAACTGTGCACCGACTTTTGTAAGTACTGACAGAACATACTTGACACTTGTTGTTGCTGTTGTTGCACCACCACTGTCGCGGCAGTCTGCCATTTTGCAGTAATGTCATCAGTGTCTGGAACTGCATTTACTCGTTTCGTTGTTGTATAGGTTCTCGACCTTCAATTGCGAATCAGTAACATCACCGCCTATGGGGAGGCCGTGAAGTCCAACGTCAGTCTTGCTGACATCTGCTTCAAACCCATGCAACCGGATAAAGAGGATTGTGCGATAACCAGCCCTCTGGAGTACTTTCAGCACAATGTCACTCAATTTAACAGTTCTGTGAGTCCCTCCTCTTATTACCTGTGTATGTGTACAAACTGTGGGAACACGCAAGTTCTCTTCGTGTGCTTTCACTAGGCTATTGTCTCCAAATAACTAGGCCCTACTTTTCTACCCGCAGAATTACCTCGATCATTTGTTGAACTGCACAAAGGACGTTTTTAATCCCAAGTGTCTCGGATCTTCCGGTATTCCACAAATGCCCAATGTAGTCTTTGGCGGATTCTCGGGTAAATCCCCTACTTTTCTGAATGCTGCTGCGTTGACAAACTGATGGTAATTGTTGGTACACCTTGTAGATGCGAATTACAGTCTAGCAGAGGCGGCAGTCATAACAATTCTGGTTCAAAATGACGTCGATCTCAAATCAGATCGTATTCAACGCTGTTTAGTTTGGGAGGCTGCCTTCATCTCCGCCGTGCGTGAGTGGAAAGACGCACATTCCAAGGAGGTGGTTGTCAGCTTCTCTGCAGAGGTGAGTTGTCGGCTTTGCTGCCCTTCCACACTACCCACTCTTGAGGCTAACGTCGTCTCACCATTTTAGCGATCAGTGGAGGACGAAATCGAACGTCAGTCCAATGCAGATGTTTTGACGGTTCTAATCAGCTATCTTGTGATGTTCGTCTACGTCAGTCTCTTCCTGGGTTCCTACAGCTCCTGTCGAAACATCCCAGTAAGTCTGACGAAGCCGGTTTTTTGAATTGAGTGCATGCTGTTACCACTGTGAATCAACCATGTGGCGTGATTACGATGATGGGAATCTAAAGGCGCCACAGCGCATGACTCAATCCCATAAACACCTTCGTTTAGCTTGCATAGTTTACCTTTTACTTACGTGACTGTTTCTATGACATTAGCTGTATTCACTTGTTGAACTGGTTATTTGAAGGCTGATTCACTATTGACCCGATTAGTTGTCGGGTCATCCATCACTTGCTCTCACCTTTTGTTTATTCTTCAGAGTTTTATTGTTCACTTGATAGGGAATTTGAAGGTTACTGTCACTTTAGGCGACTGGATGATGTTGCTAATTTTCTTCCGGTCACACCGCTCTCTATAGGTCGACTTGAAGATGACTCTCGGTCTGGGCGGAGTGCTGATTGTTCTAGCCTCTGTTGCCGCCTCGATCGGTTTTTGGAGCTACCTAGGCGTACCTGCCACTCTAATCATAATCGAGGTCATTCCATTCCTCGTTTTGGCTGTCGGTGTGGACAACATCTTCATTCTCGTCCAGGACTACCAAATGGATAAGTCTCGTCGAAATTTATCTTATCCGCAGCATAACAACCAATCGGATGCTGACGCGGCGGAACCCAACGATAGACTGTTTGAAGTTGTCCATGGAAGTGAATTTGATCTGCGTATTGAAGTTCAAAAGCGTGTGGGGCGAACTCTGGGCCGTGTTGGTCCCTCAATCCTGCTCACTAGCTCTGCTGAATCGGTCGCATTCTTCTGCGGTGCGTTGGTTTACTTAAACCTAATATAAGTAGCAATGTCAAGCCAACTTGTTATTTCGTAATTCCATAGGACACATTTTTACTCTTAATATTCTTTTTATTGTGTCTACCTTTTAGGCTCAATGACTTCAATGCCAGCAGTACGAGTTTTTGCGCTATACGCCGGAGTCTCACTTGTCATCAACTTCCTTCTGCAAATCTTCGCTTTCACGGCTCTACTTGCGTTGGATGCTCGTCGTGAAGCGGTTGGTTAACAAATAATCATTTGGATTCTCACCTATATTTTTAAGTCAGAAAAGCTTATTTTCAACTTTTGTCATCTTGCAACACGAGACTGCGTCAGATCTCCAAATCGCTGTTTTTGTAGGCGCGTAAATGGGACGTGCTTTGTTGCATCAAGAATCGACCCGTAGATTCGACCAACCACCCATCCCATCCCTCTGCTGAAATTGCCGACGCACGTGCGTACTAACCCACCAATTATTTATCAGTAGGTCGTTTTCAATGACTATTTTTATTCCCTTTATATTTCAGCGCCAAATACCACCGAGCAACAGCCGGAAAGCTCGGCTCAATTGAACAACGGTAATAACCTATCTACTGGCATTATCAGTAGACGAAATTTTATGAACCCCTTTCTTATTCAGGTGATGCTTCTGCGCCAAAAACTACCTGGTTATATCAAGCGGTTTCCCGCGGTCTTTCACCATTCATTCTTTCAAAATGGATTCGCCCTTTCCTCATCGTTATTCTTCTTGTGTGGATGTGTCTCTGCATGGCCTTGATAACCACACGTCTTGAAGTGGGATTGGACCAGCGTCTCTCCATGCCACTGGGATCTTACGTTCTGGACTACTTTGACGCCATCGCCCAATATCTGGCTGTCGGTCCGCCTGTCTTCTTTGTTGTGACAGTCGGTCACAACTATACTGTGTGGATGGATGGGCAGGACTCGGTTTGCAGTTTTGCTGGATGCTCCAATTTGTCCCTGCCAAATATCATCGGCGCATACGCGAAATCGGCAAATTTGTGAGCTGCAGACTTTTTAGCGTTATTAATCCTTTAGATCGCATATCGCTTCACCGCCCATGGTGTGGATCGACCAATACGCCAATTGGCTGCAAGCTACTGATCCCTCCGTTCACTGTTGCCGTGTTCTAAGGACTGATCCAAACGTCTACTGCAATGCCACGGATTCCACCTCGGATTGCGTTCCCTGTCTAGCACCGGACTCCCGTCTGCCCGAGGGAGAAACTTTCAATCGGTTTATCCCGCGCTTTCTTGAACAAAATCCCGATAACAACTGTCCCCGTGGGTGAGTACCAAACTGTGGTTCCCCAAAATATTTCCCACCGATGTCACTTCTGATGTGCTTGGAATTTCAGCGGAAAAGCGGCATTTGCCACGGCTGTGGAATTGATCGAAAGGGGTAATGACAATGCCAACGTGTCTGTTGGAGCAACGCATTTTATGACCTACCACACTGTGCTTCGCAAACCGCGGGACTATACTGAGGCGTTAAGGTTATCACGACATATTGCTGATCATGCACTGCGTCACTGGAGCAATCAAAGCCCAGGCACCTCCACTGCCAACGATACAATCTTCCCTTACAGGTATTTTTGTCTGCGGCGTTGAACGACTTTCCCTTTGTCATCATTTTTAATGCTTTTTACATTGTTTGGAGCTGCTTTCAACCCCGAAAAGTTTTTCGACTTAGTGTGACTCTAGTACCCAGTGCTCATGTCAGCATCTTAAGCAGCTCTTTTACGGATGTTTCCGAGCCATTTGAATCCTGTCTCGCACCACTGCCGGTCATTACCTGGAGGTCAGGTTTTGTGCGTTCGCTGGAAGTCAACGCGGATCCATGCCTGCCTCTGTTGTAGGTCTGCATTTCCAGCCACTGGGAGCAGATGTACTCTGTCTGGGTCAATTTAGCGTGGTGTCCAGACAGTGGGTAGTGTAAAGTTCCTTCCTTTGTCCTAGTTATTACTGGATCCGTCACATTTATGGCCCAAAAAGAATGACTAAAAGTCGCCTAGTTAAACACACAACTGTTTGAGTCTTACCTTCTCAAACTGTATTTTTTTTAGCGTTTTCTACGTCTTTTACGAGCAATACCTAGGCATGCAACGCGAGACGATGCTTCAGCTCAGTGTCTGTCTAGCTGCCATAACGGTGATCACCTTGCTTCTGTTGGGCCTCAACTTTGCCGCAACGCTGATCGTCCTTCTCGGGGTGGCGTGTATCGATGTTAGCCTCCTCGGTCTCATGTGTCTCTGGAGCATCAATCTGAATGCAATCTCCCTCGTCAATCTTGTTGTAGTAAGTATACTCTAACCTGCATCAGTCCTCTTAGCAGTATTGTTGAAGGTGATAAGGATTGGCCACTTCTTCTTAGTGCACTGGAATAGCTGTGGAATTCTGCTCCCACGTCGTGCGGGCCTACACGGTGAGTGGCTGTAAGACGAGGCTTCAACGCGCCCACGAAGCTCTCTCAGAAATGGGTAGCTCGGTTTTGCGTGGTATCACGCTAACAAAATTGGGCGGCATCGTAGTGTTGGCGTTTTCCAACTCTCGACTCTTCCAGGTATTCTACTTCCGTATGTATCTCGGAATCATTGTTTTTGGTGCTCTTGTGGGATTGATCTTCCTCCCAGTCCTTCTCAGCTACATTGGTGAGTTAATTGACCGTATACGCCGCTGTGTCGACTCGATTAGGCACTTTCACAACTCTCACCCTCTTTTTGGCTCCCAGGTCCTCCTCTAAATCCACTGGCGGTTGTAATTACGAAAGGCAGTGGCGGTAGTGAGGAGGAGGCGAGCGAAGCGAGAAGAGAGGAGGCGGTGGAGGGTGACGGAGAAGTGAACGAAGAGGGACACGGTGACTCCCAGTTCCAGACTACGGGATGGGGAAGTAATCGGTTGTAGATTTCACTAATTTTGTTCCTATGTGTGATTTTCTCACCATCTGGATGCGCTCACTGCATGGTGTGTACTGATGGTTATGCGTCATGATTTAGACCCGTCATTTATGTTGTTAAGTAATAATATGCTTTGTGTCATTATTTTATTCGTTCTCACCTGTTCTATTTATTTTCAAACGAGTGTGTTGTTAAATGGGAGGTGAGTCTTTGGTCTCCGTCAGCGGGGAATGCAAGTAGTTGTGCGGTTAGAAATTCAAATTACTCCAGAATTTCAGGCTAAAGTTTTTGAGTAGGGCGTAAACAATTTTGAATTGTGTGTAAGGCGTTTAAGCGACACTGGCCAGTTTACATCCTAGCTGACCATCGGGATCATAATTGCTTTGTTTATAGGGCCCACCTGACCTTGAACCGTTGGGATTCGTTAACTCAGTTAAATAAGTGATGATATCATTTGAGAAGTCACGATTTTAAGGTAGATTGGGTTGTGCAGGGCATAGGAATGAAGATTATTTACCACGGTGGACTTATACTTATGTGATTTTGACTACGTAGCTTACTTTTTCTTGATAAAAAGTAGCTTCCCTAATGGAATAAACCCATTGCTTAAATTTATATGCAGTGGTGGCGCACGTGCTATTGACGTTGCTCATTGTTGTTACAGTGTTACAGTGCCTACTGTTTGACCTGAATGTCTATCCTTGGATACTTTGCATTGTCATTTGCGTTTATAGAGATTGCAGGAAACCACTGTTTGATAATACTTTGAGGGATGATCCATTTGTTTACGTACCAATACGGCCTACTTTCACAAGCGAGAGTTAAAAAAAACGAGTTGATTGTAATGCGTTCTCTGTTTTTTTTTAACTCTCAATTTCGGTCAAGCGCGGCTTTGTGCCTTGGCCATTGTACCTTCATCAAGTAGGCTGGCCTTCGGGTCGTGTCGGTAGCCTCAATCCCTTCTATGTGTTAAATATACGTATTCTGCCCGAAGAAATTGTTTTTTTTTCACCTTTATGAAAACTTCAAGAAACTACGCTGGTGGTAGCGGAAAGAGAGTGTTATATTAATGGACGGATGTCCTGGTTTCTGCCTCTGGCTGATACACCTTAATGAGACGAAAGATGTGAATTTACTGCGGATGAGAAATCAGAAACGACTCAGAACAGAGGAGCTGGGAATGTCGCCTATCTTCAACAACTATCCCGGTCCTGTGTTTTGCGTGAAAGCAATTAACAACGGAAGCGACATTAATCGTGAACCATCCAAAACGTTTCGCTGCCTACCATGCCTAGATAATGCAAAGTCTATAAGTTAAACTCATTATACCTCAGCCATCTCTAGTAGCTGTACAGATCCAGAAAGCTGTGGCTAGGCGGCTCTGAGGTAAAAACACTACGACGAGGAGCAAGAAACATCGAAAACCTGCACTCCCAGAACGGTGTCAAATTCCGATCTTTTTTGCCTAAAATCACTTTAAGGTCAGTGTTGCAACGTTACTTATGGTCACGCATAATCCAGCAGGTCCAATTCGTATACAGGACGAAACTGCAGATTTGCTTAAGTTGTTAAGCGGAATCAGTGAGTTTGCGAGGAGATTCCATGACTGTCGCAGTTAGTTTATAAGTGGTTCCTCGTGAAACCATTTGCGCTGTGATGGCTAAAGCGGGAAGTCGACCAACGAGGGCGTAGGGTTAACACTCCAAGGTGGAGAGCAACTATGGCATGCGTTGGGTGTTTTTTTAACTCTCGGTCGTGGTAAAGGGCCATTTTTGCATACTGATCATCGTACCTTTGCCGGAAAGGCTGGCCTCGGGGCCATGTCAGTAGACCTAATCCCTTCCGCGTGTTGAATATATATATCCTGCTCGAGTACTAGGTCTTCTTTCATCTTTAGAAGAGTCTTGGGGTGCCGCACTGATGCAGGATTTACCATAATTTTGCACGCGTGCCTAATGTCACGTGTTAGAATTAAAAAAAATAATCGTGTGCAGCCATCAAATTAGGAAAGAAATTGACGCATTTAAAAATTCAGCTGGAAATGTTTGTGGCAATTCCTTTTAGTAGAAAATGGGAATAATGGAGAGAGGGAAAGGGTAAAAAGAAGTAAAAAATGCATATTTTGGACGCAATTTAAGGTGGTCGATCTCTCCTAGAGCCTCCTTTTGCTTGGCCTGCATATTGTGAATCTGTCAGTTCAAGATCCACCCAATTATCCATTCTTCCTATACCCCTAACACTTATTGTTAACCCTTTCTTTTTAATTTGGTGTCTGCCATTGGACCACTTTGTACTGTGGCATTCATCCACTTTCAACGCATTAATCACCCTATCCACTACCTTAGGGATCACCAAATTTGCAAATTGCCCCACTTTAGTGGTCAGTAATCTCAAGTACTTTGGGTCAGAGTTGGTGCATAAATGGAAGTGAAGGTGGATGGTTTGGTTCGTGATTCTCTGTTCTGGAAGCACAGATGTCCATGATATGGGTCTGTGGTAAAAAGATCCTATGTTCACTGTCGGAGGATGAATCTAGTTTAGTAGGGATTTCTCTTTTTTTGATTAGATTATTCCATAAAATGAACAAAAATGTTAAAGCGTAATTTCAAGATGGATGAATAAATGGATCAGAATGGATGGATGGGTACAGGATGGACGGATACAGGATGGATGAATGGATGGGTGGATACA
>NW_020170533.1:56785-72259 GCF_000524195.1 Echinococcus granulosus | reverse complement strand
GGTCTCTTTGCCAACGCAAACACTTTCACGCTGGTAAAATAGGCGCACCGACACCACCATTTGGCTCTCCTCGATCTTCTACGTTGCGGGTGCAACATATCATTGGGCTAGAGGTTGCCATCAAACACCTCTTCCTTTACCACCTGGTCTAAATCAGTGCCACAGCTTTTTGTTTTGTTTATTGCTTAATCTTGAGTTCGTCGTACACGGATGGAGTGTGTTAAGCTGGGTTCGGTGAACTTTTGCCCCTTTCCGAACCCGTCTAGGAGTGAGTGGTGGATATCCATACTCATGTAGATACGTATTTCTTCACGTTTTCACATGAGCTGGATGTAGGCTCTTTCTAAGTTCGCGATTTATTATAAAAGGCTGAGTGGGTACTCTGTCCACACAATTTTAAGCAGTTGTCAAGTGGGGAGAATTATAGGATTTTGAAATATCACAGTGTCAGTTACCTTCCCTGGAAGGTGGCAGGTGCAAGTTCGATGGAGTACCTTCAGCACTTGGATCATTATTGATCCAACTACTTTCATAAGGTTTGGAATTGACTCTATGCTCCGAATGAGGGCTGTTAAACTCTCCCTGATGGTCCACGATTGTTGAGGCATTGTCGAAATTTGCTGTAAGTTCGATTTGGTTACAATGGCTTTTATGTCAGCATCACCTTCCACCACTTTAGTACCACTTCAAGTCTTACCGTCAAGACTACGATCAAGTAAAGTGTCGAGTAACGTATCGCGATTGCTCGTTACTCAGTCACAACCTCGAATTCAAGCTGAGATCTGTTTCTTCCATTGTACATCCATCCCCTATCAATCCAACCCGTCTCCACCCATCCATCCTGTATTCGTCCGGTACTTATTTGTTGATTCCACTTATCCATATTTCAGGTCATTGCCTAAACTACAGTATTTTAATCCACTTTTCCTTCACCCAGATCTCCCATCTAGTGGTTCGTGGCTCATCTGTGGAATTATTACTGAAATTCTCCACCAGGGCGGAATTCCCCACCTTAACCATCGTTTAACTCACCACTTTCATGCTCGTTAGCTAGCCATATCCTCACCTTGCTAAACGAATCGTATTGTTGGTGAACTGGTGCCTATAGCCTTGGTTCGGTTGGATGGTTTAAAAGCTCCCAATGCTTTTCAGTCGTACGGTTAGATCACCAGCAGAATCGGACAAAGTGGTTCTCTTCATTTCGCAAGTGTTATTCCCCACGTTTGTTTGGTTCGCCCCAGTTCTCTCGCTTCTAATTGTGGCCTTGGTCTTGTTTTTGCATGTGTGCGGGCCTTCCTTTCTCTTGGGTTGCTCTCAGGACACACACGGTTATGTACACGCTTCTCTTCGCTTGATTGGTTAAATGACACGCTTTCTCCACCGTTTTGTTTATCATCTTTTCGTGGCCACCCATCTTGTTTACTTTTGCCTTGTCGTTTTCTTTCATCCAGAGCCGACGATGTGAACATGAAGACGATGGCATATGCCAAGGTAAGCTTCTCCTCCCCTTCAGTAGACGCCCCCCCCCCCCCCATTCCTGAGACTAATTTATCAACCGCTGTCTACTTCACCTGTTGCAGCTAGTCAGGGTTCTACCTCCTCTGGAACGACAAATTGATGCACTGCTGGCATTCGATGTGAGTTTTCTTGCCTGGAGGAGACAATCTCTCCGATCAGCTGCCACCACTATCTCACGCACTCCACATTCCCTTGTTCCCTAGGCATCTTCGAGTGAACTCTCCAATGGAGTGGTTTTAGCCGCCTATGTGCTCCTCTACAAGGATCTAATTCGTCTTTATGCGGTCTACAATGAGGCAATGATTAATATTATCGGTAGGTGGGAAGTAAAAAATCTTCACTTGTCTCCGCTTTCTAGAAAAGTTTTTTTCCATGTCGAAGAGGGACTGTCAGGAGTCGTTGCACATCTACAAGGCCTTTCTTAAACGCATGGAACATGTCAATCACTTCATCAAAGTGGCTGAGGTGCGTTTATTCAGTAGCAACTGCTTGACTTTATGCATTCCTAAAGTTCGCAAAGTGTGGATTGTTTTTTTTGTCCCTGTGGAGTGGGTTAGCTTAATGTTGCCACCGATGTAGCGCTCTAGTTACCCCTGAAGCTGTCATGGCAGACATAGTGAGGGCTGTGAGCCTTCAGAGGATTTGATTATCGCCTTACTTTTTTATGCTTTCCAGGCCTGCGAGTTGCTTCAACTGCAGGATGGTTTCGGTAAACAGTCGTTGATTTTCAAGCCAGTGCCAGCCTCCGTGCTGAACGCGTTGGAAGGCCATCTAGCCCATTTGGAAGGCAAAAAATTCAACGACTTGTAGGTTCGCTGTGATTGCTAACTCCACATATGTAGAAGCAAAACTTCTCCCAGTGTCTCATCACCACCAATCACTGCAGCAGTCACAGGCGATTTGGTTCAACTGCAAGACGTGTCGAATCAGCAGAACCTCTCCGCTGAACAGCAGCGCATCATAGAGGAGGAACGACAGCGGCTGGAGGCGTTTGTGAGTGAAGCGCGTGCGAAGTGTCCTAACATGACACCGGAACACGCAAGCTGCGGCATAGACCTTCTACAATTCTCTCTTGATGCTGCCGGTGGCGGTGGTGCTTCCAAGGCTGCGACTTCATACACTTTCTTTGACGACTTCTTTTTTGAACCTGGTTTGTGTTAGCACTCCAAACTGTGCTCGCTCATTGAAGTGAAATTCAGTAGGTGGTATTTTTGACTCCCGTTTTTGTGTTTGTAGTTTTGCCTACATCTAGTAGTCACATGGCTCTTTCTACTGCCACGATGGCCCAACCACGTCCACTGTCTCAATTTCTGTCAGAACCCTCCTCGATTTCTGCAGTCGACAACTCCCATAATCTCTTCCTTCCCTCGAGTTCGGTGGTCTGGCCCACGACAACTACCAGTGGTGGTAACATGTTGGCATTAAAACCACCCACCAGTACTCTCACCACTGCTACAAGCGATTTGGATAGTCACTTGGCTGAAATTGCTAGCCAGTTGGCAGTCTGCAACACAAACACCACGGCTGTGGGTGGTACTGTCAACTGGACGGGCCTTGGTAAGCCACAACAACAACAGCAGCATCAGCAGCAGCAGCAGTTGGCTGGTGTAGGAATGAAACCGATGCCTGCTTCTCCAATGAATCCCTGGGCGACGCCGCGTGGGGTACTACAGCCTACTCCTGTGAACAATCCCTCTTTGACAAATCAGGTTAGTGGAATCTTTTCCAGTCCTGATGGTGTTGCTCGAACCGAGGCAAATTAATTGATGACTTGAATGATGCACCAGCCTTAATGACATTTCCTAGCTAGGGCATTTCTTAGTCGACTTTGGGCAATGATGTTTTTGGTTTTTTGAGGCACAGAGCATCATCATTTGTGACGTAACTTACTCTCCGAAGATGCTAAGCAGTATGTTCCGTCGGAGCTAAATTATTCACCTTTAAATCATCATGCATGAGGCACAGCAAGTCTTCAGGTTTGAATTACCATCCTTTTGTCCACTTTCTCCCCGATTTAATAATAGATCCTTTTTTCCTTGAAGTAATGCATTGCGGCTTTTGCGGTAAGCTAATGCATCACCATTGTATTTTGGTTCACTAAGTAAGGATGCTTTTAAAGGGGCTTTTGGAATCTTGTTGCTCTATTTCCAACTAAATCACATCGACATTTGGCATGGGAAATGTTCTTCCGTTTTTGCGAATCAGTCCTAAGTTGTCTCCTTAATTAGTGTTGGTGTGACTTAGAGTACGTGTTCACACTCACAGACGCATCGAGGAGGGATTATTTTGCCCCTAGGTAGGTGATATGTCCCCACGGGGATGAATTCGTATTCGTGTCAAACACACTCATTCTCCTCACAATGTGCAGTGTACGGGGAACCCTCCTCTATTTCCCGTGGTGCATGTCGCACCTACCTACACCCCGTGGGATGGCAGCTCTGTGGGATATTAACGCATACTGTAAGGTTGGTCTGATAGACAGACAGAACTAGTCGCATGATGCACTCAGACACGACCAATCGCTTCTCCTCTTCCCTCAGCCTTTATCCTTTCCAGTACAACTGTGAATGTGTGGAAATCTCAAGTGTCCCTCGCTTTCAACATTTTTAATTTGACGAGAATTCATTTTTGCTTCTTCAATGCCCATTCCCGTTTTAAGTAGTGTATTATTTGCAATTTTGTTCCTTCCACTCTGATTGGAATCGCAACTCGCGCTTGATTGGCTCCCCTCTTGTGGTTGATGGGATGAGTGACGGTATACATTGCTTTTCAGACGTTCAATTCAATGCCCAGGGCCCCACTTCAAACAATCCAGCGTCATCAAGCCCCGTACGCGTTAACTCAATATCCCGCAGGAGGGATGAACAGCCAGGTTTCGGCGTTTTCACCACGTCCCATCAACGTCCCCCCGAACCAGTCGGCGTTGCAACTGCAGCTGCAACATCCACAGCTACAGCAGTCATTACAATTTCAGAGTGCCACCTCTGCTGCAACTTCTTTCAATTCTCTAAATCCATTTCTTTGAAGACTTCCAACTCTCTCTTTCTCTCCATTGTCCTCTCAACAACATCCTCTGTTTTCGCTCACGAACTAACCCAATCAGCAGCCTCATATCAGCCGATTTATTGGAAACGCAGATTATTGCTTCTTTGTTGATCTCTACCACTCTCATTGATGCCATTCCAATGTCACGCGTTACCGAGATTCGAAGTGTTGTTTATCCTCTGCTCTTACAAGTGCCCCGGGTGTACCTAAAGGACGAATTGTGGCCTCACGCAGGATGATTGGTATGGTCATGTGTCCGTGGAGAACTCGCTTACACAGGCGAGCGAGCATTGAGGTAGTCCAAAAGGTCCACTATTGATGGGCTGTGGGAAGATTTGATGTCGACGAGGTGTCGACAGTGGGAGGCTTTATTATTATGGTGAGAGTGATGAATCTCCGAAACACTGAAGACTATTACTTACATTTGGGTGGCCTGTGCTCTTCTCAGTGTGCGCCTCGTTGATGTGACTCATCCGAGCTGATCGGTTGTCGGTCAGTCGGTGGACTTGAATCCATATAGCGGATATTCTGTTGTGTCATTTGACCTCTGGATGGCCTTAAGTCCATATATGGGTTTTTCTACTGCGTTATTTTGCTTCTCAATCGAATGTTCCTTGTGTTGACTCAAGGCCATGTGAAGGTCAAATGGCGCAATAGAGCCTCCGCTATATGGGATTAAGTCCACCGACTGACTGGCGGACAGAGCAGCGCGGATGGGTCATCCAAATTCATGTCACACCGGCGGCCTGGTCACTCCGAAGGGGTTATGAGCATCGCAGCAGCAGCTGCACAGTTTCCGGGATTGGGTCAAAAACAATCGGGAAAATGCGACGACTCCTACCAGATAAAAAACAGCTTTAGCAAAAATGGTTATTTGGGGGTTTTGGCTGTACAAGGATAGGTGGTAGTATGTGTACTAAATAGGGCGTAAGTTCCCGCATTATCTTACCTGATTTCAGCCTTCGTGGTTGCCATCGTATGATTGTCAAGTTGGTCAAACGTCACTATGACATGTAAGTAGGGTTTTAATTTAATCACACTTGTACACTGCTACAACTCTTGCCATGCCAAAGCCAGCCAAAGATCAACGCTCTCCCATGCGGACAGCAAGGCGACTCCTCGCCTCCTCTGCTTCTAGCGCTTCAGGCACCATCGTCAACTTGAGGCTCATTTCCAAGCCGTGCACACGGGTAGGTATCTACAAACGCCTCCCACCACTACTCGCATTTATTTGACCTTCGAGTGTTCTTCATGCATTTGTGCAAAATGATCGAGTTCTTCCATCCTTCAAAGTGGGAAGATTCACGTGCATTTCTTGCGTAACCAGCTACTGGTCCTATTCTTACCTCCAAAGCCACAGAAACGTCCATCACAATGGGAAGTTAGCTCAACTTTTTGAACCTTGGATAAAGCCTTGGAAATTTAAAAACAGTAGATGAGTCTCTGCGTGGCTGGGAATTTCACCTAAACATCTGAATGACTTATCAACTTGTAAGATGGGGAATTGCTTACTTCTTCGCATTTTTGATGGCAAAGAAAAGGACGTCTCCATCAAAACAGTGCCAATTTGTTGCTTTTCAGGGCCACCGACTTGCCTGGATGAAAGGTAAACATTGAGAGATTACTTCTTCTGTCTGGCCGTGAAGTCCCAGAAAATGGGTGAGTTGACCATGCTCTGCCATAAAATTGCAGCTGACAGGGTTGAAACTCAAAATAGTTCTTGCAGAATTACAGCTTGCCTATTTTATGCTCGGAATTTCTCCTGCCTCAACGGTGCTAGAATTTAGTAAGCAAACATTATGTTCCTTCTTTTTTACGGAAAAAGCTTTCCCATTTTGGTACCAATTATTGTGTTTGTGTGGGCGTTGTGTGACAGATCCGATGGTGTAATAATGTTCTTTGAAAAAATTCATTGAAGATGAGTTAGCCCACAGCGGCCCATCGAGACGCCAATCCTCGATGCCCCCTTACGAAACAGTAATGCTTATCGTACTTGTGGGTGTGCCTTCTTCATCTAGAAGAAGAGAGCCTCAGAGTAGTCGAAGCATAATGACTCGTGTCTTCTGCACTTCCAGGTACCTCGTGTCACAATAAGTGAGGCTGTTTATGAGTTCTTACGTTCCAAGGACATTAGCTGCCACGTCAACGGTGGGCTACTTAGTCAATTTAACTTCACTGGCATTGACGACTGAAGAATCCTCTGCCTTAATTTCTGACTCACAGTATTAAAGCCTTGAAGGTTCCCTACATGGAATTCGATTGGCATGGCGCTACGTCACTAAAGGACTCCATTTCGACTGCAGAGATGTACAGCAGAAGAGGTGGAAACCTATGTCGAATCACCGACTTTGAGTTGTGTCAATCCGTTGATTTGCCAGGGATTCGTACACCGATGTCAAAATGTGGCAAGCCGGCCGAAGAAATTAAACATTCAACTGCCTCGCTACCACACCTGCTTCCACAAGTGGAGTTACTTTTGAGGTGCCTCTGCAAGGATGCTTCAATCACCGCCAGCGATTGAATTGTAAACCATTGGATGTTTAGTGGTGGACTATAATCGTTTGCTTCGAATGGATCACATTTCAGGACTACTAGAGCAGTAGGGAATAACCTCGAGTATTTCCTCCTGTAGTTAATAAAGACACCTCCTAGCGGGATTTCCAAAATTAAATGCACTTTAGTAAACAATACGCAAATTTGTTATTTTTCTTTCAAAATATGCTAAAAATATGCAAAACTAGAGTCGCATTTTCGTTTTTAGGGATGGAATTTTGTCAAAATTTGACATATTGGTAGGCAAGTCCAAGGTACATAGCTATGTAGATAAGTAGGTGAGCGAGTTATTAACGAAGTAAATTCTACCTCGAAAGGTTACTCTGGCATGTGTAGCATGCGTTCTCTTCTCGAAAGCCTCTATACCAACTAACATTGTCCACTGCTCGTCTGTCGACGCCGTCTGAGGTTTTGTTTTGCGGCATGCCTCACGTTGGTAGTAAACACGGGGCCAAGACGGGTCTCATTCAATCTGGCAACAATCAGGCCAACTAGAGTGATGTCCATGCAGCTCTTGTTCTGACTGTGGCACAGCCTGGTTACTAACAAATCTTTAGGCCTGCTCGAGTCTGTGTCACAAAAATAAAATCGCCTTGCTGTCTACAGGATTACGTTTAGCAGAAGGAAAAGTGATGGTAGTGGAAGGGGAGATGTCGTCAAATGTGAATATAGGCAAGGAAATTTGAACAGTGCAATTTACCTCATGTTCAGAACTGGCTTAAGCCGCGGTTCTTCACGCTGCTTTTCCTGCAATAATCGAAGTCGTCCCGAATTTTGTGGAGGGTGTCTCCTCTACCCACCAATGTACTGAAGCCAATGCAGTCATCTTGGCACCGAGGGAAGATGTCAATGTCATTTGTCACGCCCTCTTCGAGGCCGCAGCTACACCCAAGACCAACCTGGATGACTGATGCTTGCTGCTTGTATAAGTCAACCGGCAGAGGGCGAAAAACGTTGTAAGCTACCAATTAAATGAGCGAGTATATTCTTATGATTTAAGATAAAGCTGTGCGTCGAATACAGGAAGTTGATCACAGCGACGAAGAAGGACGCCTTTCCATTACCCCACATCAATGATTCGCTAAACCCCCTACCGAAATTAAACGGATTTCCTACCCTAGATACCGGAGAATGCTGGCTGGTAGTGGTGCAAACAGTGGCCGCCCACAAAGGGGCGCACCAAGGATGGCCCGGTCGCATGTGCGCTTTGGGCGATAAGCGTTCAGTGGATGCAGGTCGCGTGACGAAGTAGTCGTCATCAACCGTCGAGGCAGAAGAGACTTCTGGGCGCGCATTTCCCCAACCTCTGTTGCCTGCTCAATACATAGTACCAACATAAATGCCCTCAACTAGTCAGTCTGTTTATCTCAGGGGAATGGGGGCCGAGGAGGGGGAGGAGGAGGAGGAGGAGGAGGGAGGGGGGGGAGGAGGAGGAGACAAATGCCGAGTTGTTGATATTGGGACGGTGATTGCTTCCAATATAGGCGCAACGTGGGTATTTCGGTCAGCTTCTCATCCACCCACCATTCTACCCCATTTTACCTGTCAGTTGAAAATCACACCATTGGGTGACACACTACCAACTCAATAATAGACCACTCCGTCATATTTTCCCATAGTTTCCACTTCTAAAGGTATAAATGGAAACTTCGCCTCACTTACTTAGTGCAGTGCTTACGATCCACCGCAGGCGCTACAGCAATGCAATCACTGTACACAAGTAAGCAATTCGATGTGGCACCTTTGGTGGCACTCAAATATAATCTGATGGATCCCAAAACCCGCACGTCCGCAGACACTTACGCCAACATCAGCAATCACCATGAGGTAAGCCGATGAAGTAAGCACCTTGCATGCTTGTCGATGGTTATGGAAACACCACATTATCCAACCAGCGTCCAATGAAATAATTCATCAAATGTCTTTGAAAAGCACTAAAGAAAATTAATTTAGATACTGAGGAAATCCTCAAGTCCGTGGTTACGCAGCACCTCCCATCAACCTCTCTACCAACATGCCAACATGAATTCAATCACTTTACAGATTACTTCACCAGTGTAACAAATTAGCCAAAATAATGGTTGAAAGAGGGATAAAATGCGTTCCCCCATGAGGTGGGTGGTATCATTGATGGCACAGCAAATGACTATCAGGAGCAATGCACCAGTGGACTCCAACACAAAATGCATCCATTTAAAGACCACTTTAAATGCCCACTTCTGGTCATTCCATGCACTTCTAAAGGTTGAATCAACATGGGATTACCGAACACTTATAAAAGGCTCAATGTCAGCCTCCACACGAAGCTGACATGGCATCCTCGTTTTCCACTTCCCATTCACGAAGTTTAACAATCACTGCTAAATCAAAATCTAAAGCAGATGGATCAGAAAAAACAAGAGCAGAAGCAGTATTAAGAGGGGAAGATGGTGAGATTGTAAGGAGACGATGAGGAGGAGAAATAGGGAAAGAGGAGGAAATTGAGGAGTTCTGCACAGTGGGTACGGCATTGCGATGTAACAATGGGAAGGAGATCATCACAGACTATTTCTTCCTTCCCGTCACCGACCCGTGGTGCAGGCCTCCAGGCGGTGTAGACCCGACATCAAGCCTGCTCTCTACTGACAAGGACAGGTGAGACATAGCTGGATTAGGATCAGTGCTTCCAAAATCATCCAAATCGCAGTCTTCGGTGGGTCGCATACATGCATTCAAATGATCTTTGCAAAGTCACATAGAAGCAACTTGCCAATTGCCCAACTACTGCTGCACCTAGGTCAACAGAAGACATGCAAATTGGGGCACGGAACCTCACTAGGGAAATGAAGGCTGACTGCGAGAAATGACTACTTCCTACTACCTTCAAATGGAATTGAGGTTAGAGGGCAGCTGCACACTGCTTTCACTTTCTACGATCATTGTGGCCTCTATTCAGGCATTTAAACGGCCTTTTAAGTAGTTTTCCATTCTGACTTGACACCACCTCCAACCCCCTTGCGCCCGCAACTGCATGTGAAGTTCAAATCAAATTTTTTATTGACTGCCTCAGACCATCGATGAAGTAACCAGGCAAGCAGGCGAGAAAGCAATCAATCAGTCAGTCAATCGATATGCCAAGTTGGGCTTGTCATTTAAAGCTTCACTTCCTTCTAGGACACTATGCGAATGCTGATGGCTAGCGATTCAGAGAAAAGTGCGGTACAAGTGTGGAGGCAATTCATGCTGGGCCTCATGATTCTCCACTTCGTGTACGGCCGGTGGAGGCGGGACAGACGTCGGCGACTTGTCGCAAGACGTATAGACTGGCCCCACAACGCAACTGCGTGTGGTAAGGCTCACTTCACGACTCTTTACGTCCTCACACATGAAAGACGGGTTTCTTTCTTCATCACTGCCTCTTATCTAGCCTTTGCAGAACAACCACCTACGGCTACTGGCGGTAAAAAGCCCCCTTCAGTGGTTAGGAATGTGTTTCCTCTATCACCAAGATCGCCACTACCAGGATCGATGGCATCCCTTTCGCCGTTCCTGCTGCCATTGCTTCCTCTTTCTCTGCCGAAGCCAATGTGGAAGTCGACAGCAACGTCCGCGCCTTATCAACCGATATTGAATTGGATAACTCACCCACCGCTATCCATCCCAGCGTTGTTCACTCATGGCAAGTCTCCACTCACAGCTGAAGTCGCACTCTCCTCCCCTATCTGCATTTCGCCAAGTTTAACATTAACCTACCCTTTATTGTTAAATCACAAAGAAACGTCAGCACCAGGACCAGAAGCTGTAGCCGATGAAACAAAAGAAGTGGGAGTTGGGGAGGCATCAGGAGAGGGAGGTGGTGGTGAGGAGGAAGAGAAAATTGAGGAGTTCTTTACCGTGGGAACGGCACTGTGGCATAACAGTCAGGAGGAAACGATTACGGGATTTTACTTCTTTCCCATTACTGATGCGTGGTGCGCGTCCCCTGACAGCACGGACACCACATCCAGCCTGTCCTCCACTGACGAGGGCATGTGCCGTACAGGTGGAGAGGACCCAGCGTTACCGGCGTTACCGGCACCATGCGAGTCGAAGTCGTCGGTAAGTTGCATACAAGCATTTAAACAATCTTTACAATGACCACTTTGCCAATGACCACTTGCTTCCATTTTAGTGGGTCAAGCGTCTACGACGACGTCTAAAGCATCTGTTCTGTTGTTGTTTTTCACCAGCATGTGATTAGATGATTCATTCCCTAATTTATCATATCCATGAATGTCCGCAATTACATTTGACTGTTTGCTGCTATGCTGCGTCTTGTCACTTCTGTGTGCAGTGGGAATGGCGGTGCGTTGGAGAGGTGGCAGGGAGGAGCATTTGGGTGGTTAGATGAAGAGATGAGTGTAGCAGCCAAGCCATCGGACAGATCAACAGGCATGTCCACAAACACTCAGACAGACAGACAGATGGATTGGTGGAGGGATAGATACACAGATACGTAGATAAGTAGATGAACAAGTCATTGACGAAGTAAATTCCACCTCCAAAAGTTATTCCGACACGCGTGGCATGTGCTCTTCTCTCAAGAGCTTCTATACCGCCTAACACTGTCCACTCCTCCCCTGGCGACGCCGTCTGAGCTTTTGCTTCACAGCATGCCTCACCTCAGTAGTAAACACGGGGCCAAGGCATTCAATATCTACTGCTGCCGCGACATCTTCTCCACTCACACAACCACATCTTGACGCACCTTACTAAATGATTTGCAAAACAAAACGATTTATACGACCTCACAACCATCTCAGAGCTGCAAACAGGCAGAGACGGTACTTCCTGTGTATTCAGTTATTCAGACCATTCAATTTGCGCATCGAATGCGGATACTCTGACACCAGAGCGCCCCATTCACTCCCACTGCCATTCAGCCCACTTCTGCTCTGCATTCCTAACAGCACTTTCCCATGTCCTCACCTTCTCCAAGGTCATTCTGCCAACTCCTCTACCACCAGTCATTGGCAAATTCAACTACAGTTAACAACCTTCCAAATTGGAGTGCAAGACGGTACGCCTTTACGTCACAGTAGAAGGATCCGACTGCGATCTATGACAGCAGCATCCAACTTTTTCTCCTTCCGGTACATAACAAGCGCATAACGCCCTTCACCAGTGCAACGACAGTTTTCAAAGCATCAACTACGTTGCAGTGGCCGTTAAAGAAGAGGGGTTATACGAAGCACCAATTGTGAAATATAAAAGCGAAGCAATGTTTACTCGGGCAGCACATTCAACTACGCAGACTCTTCACTCCTCAGTCCCGTCTCTCCTTTTCGCCATCTTGGTGTCATAGCCCCTCCTCTGGTCAGTAACCCTCAAATTCTCCTCCCGCCACTAACAATAAACTTCCTTCTACAGTGATGTAATCAAATAGCTCTTCAAGGTGCAACTACTTTAAAACACGCAGTGCTGAAGGTGGGGAAAAGTAGAAGTGATCACAAGAACATCGGCCAATTAATACTGAAAACAAGTGCTTTTCAACAAATTGTTGACACAAGTTGGATGTTTGTCTTAGCCCACTTCAGCTGTTCAAAGGTGGTAGATGGCAGAGGTAGGAGCAGGTAACAGTAAACAAGAAAGGGACTTCGCATGAAGATAAAAAACACCGAACGAACCAATGATGAAGATACGGCTGTGCTCTGACAGGAGAAAGTGCGCTGAAGACTGTGCATTCGCGAAAATTTCTCCAAAAATTGTGTGAATTCTTCGTGCACACATTCCGCATGGTGGAATCAAACAGTCGCACCAGTTGCCACGCTGATGATCGTTGACAAAGCGACTTTTCGAAATGGTGGACATGAATGAATTCCCACAAGGTGAAAATTCACTTCCTTGTCCAATCTTCGTGTCAGCATTTCCCAGACTGAAAACGGCACACTCTATATATCCACCATCTTCGATTAACGGTTGTGGGATTCATCCTCGTGACCTAGGTTTGGAAAATGACAATTGTGCACTCAAACATTTCTGCAAGAACGGTGGGTACGACACAATTATTCATGATTGCAATTGTAAATTAACCTAGTGCATCCACGCTACGTACCATGTCAGCCTCTTGACATCGACAATGACAAAGAAGCCAAATCTGTACCAAAGTGAGGGAGCACTTGAACAGAGAAAGGCATTACATGCAACGAAACAGGGGAACATAACTTCATTCCTTGCAACGGAAGTATGCAGGCTCATCGTCACCGAAAAAGTCTTCCATTCGATTTCCTCACTCCCCACGCCAGTCATTTGGTCGGCCTAATTCATGCAATCAGTTAACACATTCACCACTCTTCACAATTCAGATGCTGCAATGTTCCAAACAACGATACCCAGTGCCACACATCTTCTCAGCTACTCCCTTTACCACAATCACTCCGCAAATGCAGTTTTTCTGACGCTTAGGCCAAGCAATCAGACTTGGACTTCACACACACACGATGCGCCGACGGTAAAAGTGGTAATGCAAAACTGAGGCCTCTCGTTATTAACATCACGTTGGCTAGTTACATAAAGGGGGATGGAAAACGTATCAAGACTTACGCTGTTGTTCCTCCAGTGCCATGCAGAAAAGAGCGCTCCGCAGGTAGCAAGTGCGTAGGCTTCACTTCAGTTGTACATGCATTCACCAATCGCGTTCATGAATCCAATTTTTTTGCCACATTTTAACTCCGTTACGTGCCACCCCATAGTATACCCTAAAGGTGTAAGAAGTCCAGTTTGCGCTTATCCCATCTTTATGTATCTTCACCTAAGAGAACAAACCCAACTTGTAACCTAGAGAGGCCATGCATAGACAGATAAAGGAAACACACCCACTTCTCCAGCAGAGTGTCATCTTCGGACATATTGAACACCGACTTGACTATCTCGTCACAAACTGTCAACTGCCCGGCCCGCCTGCAATACAAACAATAACTAATACAAATCAAACTTGGAAAGTGGCATAGACGAAGGAGGTCTGCTAGTCATTCGTCTCTGAGTGACAAATTGTGCCAATGGAAAGAGAAACATCGTTGCGCACCTTAAGCTGTCTCAAATAAAGCAGGTCAACCTAGTCATTCTAAAGCACTGAATCATATAGTAAGCTCGACGTGGTTCAATAAGTAACGAGTTGTACCAACAAAAAGCGCCAGTGACATTCAAAATAGTAGAGTAACCCCAATATTTTGTAAATATCACCAAAGAAGCAACAGCAAGCTCTCACATGTAGAAGAACGGAAAACATGCAAACTTTTACAACACGAGTAAGCAGCACAAGTTCCACGTACAAAAGCACTTGTCCAACGACCCCAGACTTGTAGAAAACCCTTTACATATACACTACAAATACGACTCACGTGAAAATACAAATAATGTGCTGCAGATTTGTGCAAAGCAGAAAATCCAGTTCAAGCACGACGAATCCAATTCCATTTGCGCGCTGGATAAGACCTTGATCAAATGCGTTGTGATTAATCAAACAAAGAATTACAACGCTCTGCGACTGCTTATTGCACAGCATGAATTAAAACCATGGATGAACTCGAACGCAAAACGTAACACCAGGGAGATTACTGAGCATTCAAACTAACAGATAAAATTTTTATTTTTATTAGTGGACTTACGAAAAAGAAACGGGTTCAAACATTCTCCTGCCTAATTTAAGCAGCAACTGCCCGATATTTAGAATTTACTTCCGAAATAAACATGGCAAACTGGTAAACTACTGTAGAAGGGCGATAATATGTTTATTTGCCAAAAAACAAGCTAAATCAACAAAATGGAGTATATACTGTAACACAGACACTGAGCGCGGTTAGAATAGGTTTAGTCAATTATCGGCAGTTAAATATTTGCAATGAAATTTTCGGGATCACAGTGCAAAATGATCTGCACACGATTTCCCTTTATTCCAAGTGCATCATTAAGGTTGTGAAATTTTGCAAGTAGTAACTTGCAATGCTTCTGTTCCTGTATGGTAAGAAACTGCGGTATCTGCTGATGCTTCTCAGGATAATACTGCTTTAACCACACATTGCACACATGCGCTTTGAATCATGTGCATTCTGGTAACCATGTGGACACTTACTCGCTCTCATTAAGTGGTATTCATTTTCACCCTTCCTTGTTTCGGCGGCAACGACAAGATGCTTGTTCCACTCCTTTGGTATCGATGATATAAAAGTGGCCCAAATTTGCTGATAAAGAAAAACAACTACTCCAGCAACAGCAACTGTGAATTAGGGAGTATAGAGAAGCGATGTCAACAGTGATAAAGTGGGTGTCAAATCGAAATTTCTCAGATCTTTTGTAACAGGAACAGGCAATTAGCGATATTTTCAAGTAATAGAGGGTCTC
>NW_020170533.1:45220-56685 GCF_000524195.1 Echinococcus granulosus | reverse complement strand
CACACCACGGATTAAATGAACTTCGCACAGTTGAACAGAATGAGCTTGCTAATGACAACTTGCAACTGCAAAGGCCACGGTGAATTTGTTTTCTTTTTTGGCGTTCTAATCCCGATGTATCTGATTAGTTAATCCAGAGTCCAATTGAATTTGCCAATGAGTATCAGCTATGAAATGGGATTGTTTGTTGTTCCACTCCAACTTGCCATCGCTGATGTGGGTGTGGTGTGGATAGCGGTGCGATGAGGTGGTGGTAGTGGGCAACCTTTGCGGAATGGGTGAAGAGAGGAACCATGCTGTGAGATGGATAGATAGATACATAAATATGTTGATTTGTGGGAGGTAAGTGAATTCCACCGCCTAGATTTCCTGTGCGAAGTGGAAAATGTGTTCTCCTCTCGGAAGCTTCCACACCGCTGCACATTGTGCACTCGTCAGGTCTTTCTGCAATCAGCACTGTTTGAGAGTTACATTTCTCAAAACGTATACTTCCTTTGGCGAGGCAATCTCGATGGTGGCTCACCCTGGTGAAGAAAAAGTGAAGTATCGGAAAGGCACCACCAACCGTGATCCATAAAACCGAATTCACTTGTAGTTGGTAAAGCGACATGGAGAATGGGTGTTGCATCCTGGTGGAAGTAGTCTAATGAACTCAACAATTTATATCTTGCTAAACTTATTTCCCTCATTTACCTCTGACCGATGAACCAGAATGTAACCAAAGGAATTGGGGCTGCGAATTCCGATACCATATAAGCGCAAGTCACAAAAAGCGATCAACCCGGCCCTTGCCTTTGGAAAATCAACTACATTTTAGTTTCAATTTTTCCCCTAACTCTCCCTCTCCTCTATCACATCTCCATTTGCGATGTGACTTGATAATGATAGTAAGCAGTGGCAGGGTGGTAAATGTTAGCTTGTGAAAGTGCAGGTTCAGAAGCACGACGAATGATTTGAGGCCCCAATTGCCATCACTTCACTTCACTCAATCTGACAACGGACATTGTCCTCTTCCGTTCACAGCAGAACATTGCAAGACTGCAAACCAACTTCCACAAAACTGACAAGCGAGAGGATTTGCACGTTGAGATGACATTGAATGGCAGGTGAAGTGATGGGACATACCACATCACGTCTTCCAAGTGGCGATCATCAGTTAATCATGGAAGGCTGGTACATGACATACTGGATAGGCATGAGAAATAGCATAGGCAGGTGAGACATTGGCTGGAAGGTGGCCGAGGCTGGTGTGGGCAGACAGGTGGGTAGACACTATCAACTAATCAGTAAGTACCATTAACTACCATCATTGTTGACTAACGCAATCGCAGTGCATCCGACGACTGAGGTGAGTGTCTGATTCCATCAGCGTCACCTCCAACCCTTGTTACAACCTCGTTTTCACAGTTGCATGTCAGTGTTAGTATAAACTCCTGCTGCTCATGGTCGGGCGCCACATCTATACACTCGAGTCTACTGACTTCTCTCTCACAGGTGGTGTTGCGGTCCCGTTTAAAAGCACCCATTTGATTTGCATTTGGGGAATATGATGGGATTTATGTCTGCCTGTCAGTCAGTTTGTTGGATTGTGTGCTTGTGATGTGTGATAAAATCACATCCTGAGGTTTGAATGCAGTCTTCATTCTACTACTGACTGGCTTCAATCCACCTCGATGAATGATAACCGCTAATAGAAAGAGGCGCTTCATGCGAGTAACCGAATGAATGATCGACACTAACTAAGTGACTCAACGAATGAGAGAGTAGCTGAGGTAATGCTTTGAATTTGCTTTTTTTTGATAATCTACTGCTGCTTCACGATCTCTCAGTTATGGGGAGGTTGTATGGATTACAAGTACACGGATACTTCGCTGTTCTTGATATTTTCCAGCTCTTCTCACTCCTCATCAGCGTTGTACATAATAAAGCAAAATGTATCAAATTTACCTTCACCAATGTCTCGGAAGTGCACTCCGATTTATCGTTGTGACGGTGGAAAGGAAGTAATATTACCATTTCGGTCATTATTACACTTCCACACGAAGGCAACCGAAGACCATGCACTGCTCACCGCACAACTGGCCAATGAGGAGGAGGTGGAGGTAAAGGCGGAAGAGGAGGTGGAGGAGTTGGTAAAAAAGGCAGTTTTTTTACCCACCCGCAGTTTTTGTCAAGTTGTTCCGTGCAGACAGGTCTCAACAGCTAGCTTTGTCTGACCTCAAGGCAGTGAACAATTTCCATTTGACGTTTTGTCCAACATTTCACCTTTCACATCCGCACAATAGGACATGCACACGCATGTACACTTTGGTGCACGCAGACACGGAGCACAGTGTCGAGTCGGATTGGAGGTGACTGAGTAGATTTTTCTTTGTTTGCCATAAAAAGTAGTGCTTCCTCATCCCTTACGATCTGCTGACAAATGCCACACCTTCTCCAATTACTATGCAGGAAACTAGAGGGCAGGCCTCTGTTTCATCTTCGCAACCCATGTCAACTTTACCCTTGAAGCGGACAAGCTGGCATTGCAGGCAACCAACACATCTACTCAACATGAGGTGATATTGCAGTTCAAACGAAAGGGAAAGGAAGGTAGTGTAAGGAAGGTACTATGGAGGGCAAAGATGCTTCATCTAATGCGGAGTAAACCTCCTTCAGGTAATTCGCGCATACCATCTACTAAATACTCACTCTTCCCTGTTACTGTGGGCTTGTCGCCACTCATCTTTGGTGAAATCGGAGCAAGTGCACGAAAGATGTCTGACTTTGCATTAAGGGGACTTTGCAAATCATTGCCTTTCTTCTCTACAACTTGCAGACGTCCATCGAGTGCTCCATAGCCACTCACCACGCACGTCTGAGACTCGATTTGAATGGTTCTTCCAGGTGTTGCCTGTATTTGGAATGGATTTAGGAAGTAAGGTGGGTGTTTTGTCCCTATGTCTGTCTGTTTATTGGTTTGTGTGCTTTTGCTGTGTGGTGGACTCACATCTTGATGCCTGAGTTCTGCGCCTTACTGACTGGTTTCATTTCACCCCATGACAGGTGACGGATGAGCTGAAGAGGCGCATTGTGATAGTGACAGAACGAATGACTGTTAGACGTTAGGACGAGGAGTTTGAATGATGCTTTAAAGTTGTAGTTTGAGAGCTTGTTGCCACTCTACAATCTCCCAATTATTTGTGGACGCATACTTTGATGTTCTGACGGTTTAATGCCTAGCAGTAGGTAAACACTAAATGCACAGCCTCATTTGACTGCACATTTCGATGCAAAGCATCCACATTTGACAAAAAATGCAGGCGTTTCCTCGCTCCTTGCATATTTTAAAAATAAACACAGTCGCGTAAACAGGTCTGCCCATTGGTAGTTAGGCAGGAAGTGAAAGTTGGCTGGAGACGCCTTCTACACTCAATGAATGAGGATGGAAATGCCAAGTAAGTTGACGAAATGGCATTAATGACCAGCGAGCCAAAAGCCATGATACCAACCAAAACGCGTGTTAAATTATTTGTAGTGCAGACAATCTCTTCTACTGGAAGACTAATAATCATAATGATGGCAAAGGAGGGATTGTTTTCCCATTATTGTCAGAATGACCAGACGGAGTTCATTTTCGAGATGATGGCATTGGTGATGAGGGTGATGTGGAAGAAGGGGAGGAAGAGAAAGAAGTAAAAGAGGAGGGCATTTTGATGAGAAAAGCTCGCCTGTGAAATGATTTGAGTTGGCACCTCACCTCATCCTCCACAATTCTTGAGCTGCTCCTTCTCCATCTGATGACTACCACCCTTTCAGTGCGTACTACCATTGCTAAGGTGCCTATCAAACGGATATATGAAGGGGAATAGGCAGTTGGGAGGGAAGGCGAACCTAATATGGATATGAGGTGACTACGTTAAGAGTCAGGTTATTTAGTTGAGAGAGACGAATTCCTTCATGAAAGCGAAATTTGCAGAATCAAGTTGTTCAGCCACATATCGATGCATTGCATTGGATGATTTCCCTTCCGGTTTAAACGCTCATTCGCCTCATCCAACTGCCCAACTCCATTATCAATCTGTTTGAATGCCTGTTGCCTTGCCTGCCTATTTATCCGATGACTAGGTTGGGACAATCCTCCATTCACCCATTTGTCCAAATGTTGCCCCATACCATCACCCCATCGCACTGCCATCCACACCACACCTAGCAGTGACAAGACAGAGTGAAACAACAAACAATCACATTTATTTACAAATATTTGTCTGTACAACCAATTGGGCAGATAATCAACTAGTCAGATGCAACGCGTTTGAAACAGCAACAGAACAAACTCCTCAGACGTCTCCGCAAACACTTGCGCCACTAAAGTAGAAGCACTTGGTCATTAGCGAGCTGATTGTGGAGAGGTGTGCAAAGATCATTTGCATGCATGTGTACAACGCACCGAAGACTGCGATTTGGGTGACGCTGGTTACACTGGTACTCCTCTGCCTGTATTTCACCTGTCCTTATCAGCGGACGACAGATTCGATGTGGAATCTACGCTGCCTGGAGACCTGCACCACGGGTTGGTGGCGAGAAAAAAGAAATACCCCGTAATGATGATCTCCACCTCACTGTTACTGCCTATTGCCGTACCTGCTGTGCAAAACCTCTCAAATTTTTCCTCCTCCTCCTCCTCCTTCTCATCATCCTTACCTCTTTCTCTCAACATCGTCCTCTCTTGGTGCTGCATCTACTCTTGCTTCTCGTGGTCCATCTGCTCCACATTGTGCCTTTGCTGGTCTGGTTACTTCGCACTTGAATAAGGAAGGTTGAGTAAATGCTAAAAACCTCGCGAAGAGTAAATGAAATTGCAGGGTGAGACGATAGCTTTGTTTGGAAGCTCAGAACGAGCAGTAGGCGCTTAGATTGATGATGGCGGCAGTGCTTCCCATGCGGACACTGGTAGTAAAGGTGTTGGCTTCGTTGGTGTCGTCTTCGACTTCGATATCAGCGTCAGCAAAAGCTGCAGAGATGACTTTGGACGTGATGGTCGTAACTGTGGTGTTAGAGTCCACATCGGACCAGCCACCGAGTGAAGCCCTCCACTACTGCCGCCAACTACGGACAGATGTTCTCTTGCAAGGGGGTAAATCAGGAGCACTGATGAGGTAAGCAACCCGTCTTCCATTTGTGAGCACCTAATGGAGCAGAAAGTCAGCCTTACCAAGTGCAATTGTGTTGTGGGTCTGGTCAGTACGCCTTGCTTATAAGGCGCCGAAGTGTGACCCGTCTCCACTGGCTGTAAAGGAAGTGGAGGTGCATGAGAGCAAACGGCGGCTGCATCTCAAGTTGTGCTGCAGTTACTTCAAAATCGCTCGATGTCATCATGCGCATAGTGTTCAAGGCGAAGGTCAAAGTGCAAATGTCAATTTCAACTTGGCTTATCGATTGACTGACTGATTGACTACTTCCTCGCTTGCTTGCAATCAATTAAAAATTTGATTTGAGCTTCACATGTCGTCGTGAACGCAAGTAAGCAGGAGGTGGGGCCAAGTCGGAATAGCCACCTACTTAAATCGTTCGATTCAAGTCAAAATGGTATCCATTAGGATGGTAGACTGTGAAACCAATGCCCAGCTAATCCTTCGCCTCAATTTAGTTCGAAGGTGGTAGAAAATAGTCGCCTTTCACCCTTAGCCTTCATGTCCTTAGTGAAGAGCACTTTGGCACTTTGGATGGCTGCATTTGACTTAGGTCCAGCAGTAGTTGAGCACCACACATTTGCTGAAATCCAAACTATTACCGTACCGCGTGTTCCAGTCTACTCGCCAGTGATGTGCTATAGCCCTACTTTGTCTCAACACCAGGCGGCGAATGTTGCCGTTGAGATAGGGTAACAGTCGTTCTGTTGCTTTTGTGTCTCTGTGTGCAAGTGGACGTCTGACAATAAGTTGAGGGTGTTTGTGTGCACCTTGGGAAGGGGAATTGTCCATTTCTTCCCCATACCTTGTTTGGTGGCGTAGATGAAACTGCAGGTGTTCTGTCAGGTCGCTACTTTGCCTTCGTACTGAACTACTTCGGTGGCTGATAAATCTCTCTTTTTTCATGTCGTCGAGCTGTACCTGCAAATCATTTTGACATTTTAAAGTATTGCTCCCAGGGTCGTCGATGTTGCGTACTTTGCAAATTGAGAGTGGAATTGCAAGTCTGAAACCTAAATCCGTTAACTCAGTGTCATTAACGCCAAACCATGTATTTTATTTGCATTTACGACTTGCTTCTATGAGTCACATTGCCTCAGAAATAACAGGCGACATGTGCGTGTCATGGCCAAGCTTTTTCCACATTTACTTAGATGTAACTTCCACCACATATCGTCAGCAAGGTGCGCATTCACAGACTTCGCATTCTAAGACACCAAATTTTGGCTTCCTTACAATGAACAGTGTCAGCGTTAAGTATCTTCTTGTCTTTTTTACAAGTGAGGTGCATTTCTCCACACTTTAGTGGAATAAAAATTAGACACCCACATTCCTATTTGGTTTACGTTTCTAGCTAGAGAGGAGTATCGCTGTTGAAATCATACTACCTTTACTATAATATGCAGGGGGACGAGAACCTACTCTTCACTCCACCCGCCTGGACTCGAGTCATCGTCCCACTATCACCTCCACCGCTGGCGAAATGGCTACTACTGCGTCGTGCCTTCCTTGATTAGCTACTGCAATAATCCTCCCGTCGATCTGATTAACGCCTTGACTCCCACTGTTTTCGCGCACGTCTATCTGCTATTGCCATACCTCTGGCCATGGTGTGGAGCCTTCCACCTGGCCTTTCACACGTGTTCCACGTGGTCGCGCTCTACACCGCCTGGTTAGACCGAGAGGCAGAGGCTGAGTCGGTGTCCTCCTCCTCATTCTCTTCCACCCCATTCTCAGTTGGCAACGCTGGTGCCAATCTGTTCCACCTTCTCGCCAGCCACATTTGATTTCTCGACAAACAGATGTCAGGTCAACTGCTAGCGGGCAGATCGAAGAGCTTACGCTCCGTGTTAGATTGTATGTGGGAGGGGGGTCAGATGCTCTCAACCATCACTCCTTTTGCCGTCCCCTTCAAATTATTCACGTGCTTACCTTTTCTCATCCTTATTCTTATCCCTGTAGAAAGGATCGTCAGGAGTGGATGCGCTGTCGCAGGAAGATGCACCATCAATGGCGGAGCAGATGCTGAGTGTCAGGAGGCTAGTGGACTTCCTCGGAGAGCATCTTCCCCAACAGTCAAATCAGCATGCCATGGCGATGGAGATTGGCGAACTGCTACGCACTATTGACCAATTGTCTTATAAAGTAATCACCATGATCTTTCAGATTAAAGAGTTTTTTCATTACTACGGACAGTGTTGATTTAGAATGGTGATCGATGGCGCCTCCACATTGCTCTCGGTTTCTACGAAAAACTGTCTTGATAGAGGGGTCTTCCACAGGAATGGTTTTGATAGCAATGCTCTCCACCTCCACAGCTCCTTTCAGAGAGGCGTAGTCCAAAAGACAGAAGAGGCGACATGGTAATGGAATGAGTAAACCAGAGACGAGTATGGCTGAGTGGAGAACACGAGAGCCACACCGAGTCTGTCTTCCACTGACCAACAATCCAGCACCGTAGATACAGTGATATCAGTTAGAGCAACGCCAACAAAGATGCATCCCCAAGGTGGACAGCTATATACCGTACGATTAACAGAGTACTGGAGCCTAAAACAATGAAGTGGATGCAGAGCGTTCCTGCAAAGATTTACACCAGGGACAGCACCCTCGATCATGTCGAAATATGCAAATACATTGATAGCTTGCATAATTTTACACTTCACTTGGAACCTGGCTGACTTCAAACTGTCAAATAAGCAATGAGGATTTTATAAAATGGGAAATTCTTACGAAGATGTAATTGTAGGTGAAGTATGCGTTATGGAGGAGTCTACTGAACTTATCTTCTAAGATGACTCTCTCGGAGAGGTTCGTGCATGTCTCTTGCTGGCGGCGAAAATGTGGAGAATCATTCAAGTCTCCCCTGCATCATTACAGACTTTGCATAATGACAAAATCAAATGGTCAGGATTGGACACTTTTTACCAGTATTACATCAATCTGAACATTAGTAGTGACAGTGTCACTGTCTTCCATTTCAACGCTTTCGAACAATTCTCCTCCAGATGTCTATTTATGATTGAGGTATCTACTCTGAAGCAGACCTCACAGCAAAGTAGCACTGGAGATAAGCAGACTTTCCGATTATGAGACAGCATCGAACCTCACAACTGCCAAAAGACGAACCACCCTTTGTTTAGAAAATTGGATCTGCTTTTAACAGTTGTTGACAGGCTCCAGTCGCTTCAACAGTCACCTTGACAGTATTATGTAAGAATGCTCCTTCCTAAAATCAAGAAGAAGTCGAACAGGTTACCACAAAGGCCTAATCAACCAATTCTTTCTTGCAGTTCGATGACGTCAAATTGGTGTAATTAATGATCATTTGGGCCGTTTGGACGAAGAGGCTTCAGTGAATGCGAGTCTGGTAATGAAAGGGTCGTCAAGATTCCCCGAGATGAAGGAGTGTTCTGAACGTGCATCAGTCTGATCTGCGCTTCCTGCTCTCTATATATACCACCTATATAAATGCCCTTACCTAGACAGTCTGTTCGTTCCACTGAATTGGAGTGCATGGTGGAAGACTCAAATACTGGATATTTGCGCTGGTGGCGATGAGGGGATAAGGCAGCACAGAGTTGTTCTAACTCGGTGTCTTGTGTGATACCTGCGTTTATAACGGTTGAACAGAGGTTTGAGTGGCTAGGGAATATTTTAGATTCTCAGCGCCCTGCCACTGAATCTCTGTTAGACCGTCGTAGATGCATGTATCCCACGAAACACCGAATAAGATGATGACTCCGCTACCCTATACCAACTCATCATCAACCAGGATGAGCAGACACTGGCCAGCAGATTCATCCGTTGATAACAAGGTAGACAAACACGATAAAGAGGAGAAGACGCTTTGCGTAGCTCATCACCAACAACTGTCCAGTTTGGACATGCATCTCGACCACTCATTGCGATCGAGAATCTCCACGGTATAAATACCGATTCCTCTTGCCACCTGATGAAGTTTGCAGCTGGGAAGTGTCATGAGTTGTCTATAATACCGCGAGATAAAGCTATCAAAGTCACCATAAGTAGCCCCTCTCCAGTTGTACCCCAATTTTCGCTGAATCGTTCGTTGTCAACATGTGCATGATATTCAAATAATAATTTTAATTTGGCATATCGGTTGACTGGTTGATTACTTCCTCATCATTTACAAATTTGTCGGCAATTACATTTGAGTGTTTGACGCCCTGATACGTCTTATTACTTCTGGGTGTGGTGCTGATGTCAATGCGATGGCGCGGTGGCAGAGGGATGGATTTAGGCAATTAAATGAAGAGGTGAGGGTAACAACCAAGCCATCGGACACATTGGCAGAGACAGGCAGACAGATAGATGGATGAGTGGATAAATAAATAGATAGGTAAGTGAGTAGGTGAATGCGTTACTGACTAAGCAAATTCCGACTCGAGAGGATAATCAGCAATGGTTTGGTATCACCGCATGCTTTACCTCGGACCAGACACACGCGGAGCTGGGACACCATGCGTGAATTGCAAAGATCTGGGAGAAGGCAGAGTAGAGAATCGGAAGGGGAAGTAGAGAGCTAGAAGGAAAAAAACGTTGGATCTGGCAGGGAATTACAAAATCTAATCCCTTAGTTCACATATGATTAGGCTGGTGCCTCTCATATTCCGTGCCTGTTCTCCACTGACCGGGATGGTGGAGCACCATTACAACTGCAGCCCTTAGCGGATTGCAAACGCAAAATAAATGAGCTTGCCGATGACCACTTATGTCTGCACAGGCCACGAGTAATTCACTTTCTTTTTGCTGTTTCGATTCCACTGTGTCTGACTACTCACCCCATACCCGATTAATTACATCATTGAGTATCAGTCATGAAATGTGACGTTGACGTTTGAAACTAATAAAGGGTTAAAAATGCAGTCAAAGCCTTGAGTTTAACTTCCATGAAGACTTTTTTACAATTGGTGACAAGGGTCATCACCAAATCTTTCATTGTTAGAACTCAACGCAGGGCACAAAACGCTGGCCAAAGCAGTGGAAAGTTGTGCTTCCTCCCATCGGTATACACCAAACAGAGGTGGAAAGCTTGCTTTTATCACTAACAATCTCACCTGACAGAAAACAAGAGCAAACGCAAACTGAGCTTTACCTCAGGATCATTTGGAAATCACTAAACCATTGTTACTTGCTGATAACGGGAGCATATTTTGGACAGCTTATTTTTGCTGGACTCCGCACCTAAGCTTGCACACGTCAACAAAAGCTCATTACGCTTCTGTACTAGTAAGCGATGTTGCATCTGCGAAAGCGAACTGATTATAAGTGAAGTTATGGAAAGAGGTTGCCTATCTTACGACGATTGTCTGCCGGGTTGTTCAAGAATGCAGAGTGCAAACCGCCTCCTTACCGTTTGCAGCAGAGGTCATTTCAGTGCGGATAAATCCATCATTTAGTGACGGTGTGTTTGCTTTCCACTTCTACTTCCACTTCATATGAAGAGGACTGGTTGGCGGTTGTAAAGGAAGTTGTGTTTGCCTCCGCCTTGGCGGGTCAATGGCATCTTCCGGTGTACAAGGTTGATCCGTACGGTCCACTTGCCACCCGGTCAAGGAGTATTCAAACAAACATACGATGCCATCGTTTATTCTAACAAGTTTAGTCAAGCAGAGTGAATCATCATTTCTTTGGACTACTTAGAACAAAATCTTCTATTCTACCCGACTGTGGGACTTAATTAAATCTTTAGCGTAAGCCACCAACCTACGTGCTCTACGTGTTTTTATTCTATCCACCTTCGGTGTCATAAGCTAAAATTCACTTTAACTCACTGGCGACTGGACATTTTGCTTAGCTGCATTTTTAACTGTGCGGCCACTTCAGTCTTTGGTGTTTGCACTAACGCTCTATGGCATTGCATTCGCGACTGGCTAGTAGCTTCCGAACCCTTCTCTGCGTTGGTGAAACATCTTCTCTTGCGTTATTTCAGCTTTTTACAACTTAAGAGAGGACCCAAGTTGCGATACAATACAACTTTTGAAATGGTGGCTCAGCCTGTTCCAGATGGTTCTTGTACATGGCATGATAGACATCAACGAAGAGTCAGTGTTGTAATCATGTCTGTTAATAAGTTAGCTAGGGTTAACGTAATGTGAAAACACCCAGCTAATCACTTTTAGAAGACGACGCGTGAGGGAACACGCAAGGCCCTCTCTGGTCAACGCTTTTAATCCGATTCTGTAGAACAGCCCTGGATTTGCCACTGTTAAATGAGCTCTTATTTTGTTAGATCACTTTATCATTACTGCTAATTCTTTTCCTGTCATG
>NW_020170533.1:35171-45120 GCF_000524195.1 Echinococcus granulosus | reverse complement strand
AAAGCTGGCGTTTTGCATTCAAATGTATCCTAAGCAATCGAACACGACATTGGTTGCCTCCAAAGGATTTACTGCCCCACGCTACCTCAAACTTCGGAGATTCTTGTGACAGTATTTGCGTTATTGTGTCCCAGTGATGAATCTGTCTGTGGCGAGCTAAATAGGCAAATGCTAACAATGAACCGCTCCCCTGTTGAAGACCATGTAAGTGCGATACGATCCAAACAGAAAGCATGGAATATAAATTCATTTGAGGACAGTAAAATCCTAAAAACAGGTGTGGAGGAGAGAGTCTACCTTATATGACGACCCATCGAAGCACCTCATACCACATACTACATCCCATCAAATTTTGATGTGAGAAGGTTTATACTCTGGCCTGAACTAGCATAGCGCTCCCTAACATCATTGTGCCCTCCAAATACCTCTTGATCTTATTTTTTTGTGTCAACTGTTCCCATCTTTGAAAATAAGCAATAGAGCATCACAAGAGCCCATGTTACATGTAAGGGACAGGATAGGTGAAAAATGAAGTTGGCATTGGTCAAGGAGGTAGCTAGATTCACGGTTGACCATCTGCTTCTAGAATAGATACCTTTCAATAACATAAGAGTTCTCAGCCAGCTGAATACTGTGGCTTGCAGCATTCCTGCTTTGCGGGGCCTTCTGCAGTTACTCTACTCAGTCTTCACCCTTATGTAATCCATAGCATTTCCTTCTGAGAGGAGAGCAATGCTTTGGATCTCATTGCTCTTAACCCCTATCCACATATTTGCAACTATAATGGTATTTTTCAACTCATTATCAACGAAACTAACTCCCATATCATCATAAAGCATTCTTTAAATGTAAGCTCCGTGATTTGCATCTTAGAATACTGGGATTTTGCCTTAACTACCAACACGATGCGTTTATATACACCTCCCACTCAAAGAAGAAGATTACAAACAGTCCTCTTTCTTCTCTTTTAATAGGGACTAAGAAACATAATGTCTAAAATTGGTTTGACGAAGAAATAAAACACTTTTCCTAGCCCTGCACTGTTGCACCTCACTGTCTGCTCTTTCCATGCCTTGGCGAGATGAATGGGAAATGGTGCACAGCGGGCTGCAGTAGGGACGGCGTTGTTGAATCAATGCGCACCGAGGTACCATCGCCTGCAGAGGAAAAAAGCCACCCCATTACTGCTGTACCAGAAGAAGTCAAAAATTTGCATCTCACTGCACCATAGCAGGCTTAAAAAATGTTCAAACTTACCTTCTTTGATATCCGACAAAAACATTCTCGCACAGTAAAATACATCACAATTTTCGCATCCAGGCACATCAAGTGGTGCTGAAAGGGAAGAGAAAGCATATCATAGGTACCCACAAGGGAAAGTCTTTTTCCAAACAAATGAATAGATTTAAGTTTACGTACTAAATTTTAGTACAGCTGAGGGAGGGGAGAACTCGGGTATAAAAGAGGTTAGCTGAAATTCTGTAAAGAAATATTGTGAGACATCACTCGGTTAGATGCCATTTTAGGGTAAGGCGAGATCAACCCACCCATTTGCTGTGACTCCACAGCCAGACTGAAGAAGTAGTCTATCAGCAGAGACCTTTCATTCAAGCAAGTCGGCGGCCCTAAAAGGGAACAAGATTCTCTGTGCAAGCTCTCCATCCTACAGACAATAAACCATTTGGATTTGTGCTTAAACTTTCCAACTTAAGTGAATCTTATATACTGCTTCAAGAACTGAAGGCCTTTATCCAAAAATAAAATATTGAGTTGACTTACCATTGTGCCAGATATTCCTGTGATTTTGTAGGCAAGAAAGGAATCGGTAGCTGCATCTGCAGGAGTTGCACGCGAATCGTCCCAATTCTGGCAATAAGGAATAGACATACCTCTAAAGGAAACTATGTAGTGAACATGCTGACATGGAAGGTCAAATGAAGGAGGGTCATGGTGGAGGATATTTGAATATACGTGCCTGTGTGCGCTGCTTCAAAATGAGTGCGAAGTTGATGATGGTACCTGAAGCGCTGGGAGCAGATGGGACAAACCAGTGCCATAATGTGTTGCTGCAAGAGAAGAGAGCAGAAGTGGTGATTCGAGTGTGTTAAGTCGACTTCCCGTCCTCCTTGCAGAGCGTAGATCTCAGACCGGCGTTCGTGCTGTTGGTGGAGTGAACTAAGACGAGCAGTTGAAATGGCTTCAAAGCCACCATTTCGAGATAGAGTGCGATGACCTCTCAGCCGCCTGCTTTGTTCGTCTACCTAAATTAACTGATCATCTCCTGCATACATCACAAAACACTTGTCCTCTATTTATCGTCCCGATTTTCAAAATTCGGACAATGATATGCCACTTCCGAGATATGCAGAAATTGACTTGCCATAAAAATAAATAAAGGGTGATTTTTCGGTATAAATGATGAAACAGTTGGTCTTTATTCACACCAAGTGGGTGGGCAGGGAAAGCCGCGGAAGTTAGACAAATGGAGTGTTTGTTTAAGTGCCATAAAATTAAGAGATGCCACAGGAAAGGCTACAAAATCTGCGAACTTGTACCGCAGACCCTCTGCAAACGCTGTAAAACGCTTTTTGTTTCAGAGGGACTCGTACGTTGGTTAAGTAAATGACTCTGTGGTTCGTTGCTTTTATATAATAATCCACACATTGCCTACACGACCCACACCTCTAAGAAGCAAGGCATGCCGTCTTTGAATGGTCATGCCTGTTTGGGCTTTGAAGCACTGCAGAAGATGTAGTATTTACGGATTTCGTGTTGTGCGTAGTGCAAATACAATGGAGACCTATCTGCTTGATACAACTGAAGTGCTCACTAAAGGAGTTCCTCTGTGTAAAGAAACAGGTGGGACTTTTGGTCAGTCTATAGAAGGTTATTTCTCACACACTAGCGCCAGTTTAAACCATTCACTGCCTTGTGGTCAAGTACTTATTAATCAAAAAGCTTTCAATCAGCAAAACAGTGGCATTTTCATGTCAAAAACATTAAAAGAATACAGGAAAGCAATCCATTACATGCATCTCAGTACCCAAAAGTGGTGTTCAAAGTGGCTCTGGAGGAACAAGTTGGAATTCCTACATAAGTAAAAAAGTAGGTTTAGCTTATATCCAACAGCAATTCACCCACAATTAATCTTAGGTTGTGTGAATGGGCAATGATTTGATGAAAAGTGATAAAAGACCTCTTTGCAGGCGGAAATCAACTCATTGGGCGATGGTAAGAACCTCTTCCTGATCTAAGTACGTACGAGACCAAAGCATGACCTGCAATTTTGCGAGTAATGAATTTTTCATAGCTCCTTAAAGGTGTCTATGTGGGCAGGCACAAGGACTTACCAGGTGACGAAATTGAGGCCTGTAACGAATCAGTTTAGTTGCTCTTCTATTTACATCACAGGATGGTAGGTGCGCGCTTTAACCGCCATCATGGTGTGTTAAAATTAAGGCACAAATCTAAACCTCTCATAGAGGCGATGATAGACTTGCTTTTCCTTCCTTCACATTATAAACTAAGAAACACACCCCTATTCCAGCTCCAAAACAATATCAAAATGACACTTTAGATTCCACATGTAATCCTTTTTGGGAACAAACCATTGTAATCCCATTTTATTCTGCCATCCTTTAAAATGTCGATTTGGCAGAGCCCATCCTTGCACCCTTGGACTTCACCTTCTGCTACCCTCGTACCCTGTCGAAATGCCTGGACAACAGTGCACAGCAGGCTGAACTAGGTGTGGCGGTGTTGAATCCACGTTCACCGAGGAACAGTCATCTGTAAAGCAAAAAAAGTCAACTCATTGCTGTTGTACAAGGAGGCATCAACGATTAGCATTTTGTTGGACCATAGTCGGCTAAGTGAAGGAGCTAACTCACTTTCCATGATCCCGGCCAGAAAAATCCTTGCACAGTCAGATCGACCGCAATGTACACAAACAGGCATGTCAAGTCGTGCTAAAAGAGGGCAAGGGAAAACGCCATAAGTATCTGGGAAAAAGAAGAAAACTAAGCGATTGCTAACCAAATGCCAGTACTACTGGGACAGGAGGGAATCCGGGTGTAAAGGAAGCAAGCTGAAACTCTGCCAAGAAATATTGTGAGTTTTTACTCAATCAACTGCAATTGCTTCCTAAGGCGAGATCAACCCACCCATTTGCTGTGACTCCACAACTAGACAGAAGAAGTAGCATCTCAATGTAGACCTTTCATTCAGGCAAGTCGTTGACCCTAAAAAGGTACAAAGTCTGTTCTGGAGGAGATTTGATATCGTTGGTGTCATGAAAGCTGAGATGTGACTAATTTATCCAATTTACAGGTTGATATGACGCTTAGGCTTTGAATTGTATTTCTAGACAAGGCAAAAATGTAAAAAAAAGCAAAAAAAAAAACAAAGTCTTTAATCAAAACCAAAAATATGATTTAAGTTTCCATTCTGACAAATATTCCTATGGCTTTGGAGGCAGGAAAAGGCCCGGTAGCTGGTTCGGCAAGGAACGCACGTGAATCGTCCCAATTCTAGCAAGGCACAATAGGGATGCTTTTTTATAAAAACCCTGCCTAAGTTGGTTCTTGATAACAATCCAATCGCTGAAGTGAATCAACTGGATGAATGAAGATCATGGTACAAAATGAGCCTGAAGTTGGCAATGGTACCTGAAGCGCCAGAAGCAGACTGGACAATCTAGTGCCATGGTGGGTCGCGGCAACTGCAAAGCGGAAAAAGGGTGCCTTGAGTGCTAGAAGTTGACTTCTTGTCCACGTCGAAGAGCAGTAGTTTTCTGACTGGCGTTCGCGCTGATGGTGAGATGCATTAAGCGGGCAGATTTGGCTTCAAGACACCGCCTTAAGAGAAGACGCAATGACCTAGTGCCCTTCAACCACCCACTTTGCCTGTCTGTATTAAATATGACAGCAGTTCTCGCATAAGACGATAAAGTGTGCCTGCCATTTATCACCCGAACTTTCAAAATCTGGACAATAGCATATCGCTACTGATTGAGGTGACTGAGACCTACTTGTCAGGAGCCTTAACAAAGGATGCAATGACCTTTGACCCTTTACCACCTCCTTTGCCAGTGTCTGAAATACTTGAGCATCTCTTGCATATGACAAAAGGACTTACCGTCTATTTGTGGCACCGCTTTTCAAAATCCGGACAGTGGCTTGTCGCCACTGATTGATTTAATCGACAATGACAGCTTCGTAAGTGGCTGTTTCTCATCTACACCAAGCGCGTGGGCAGTGGAAGTGGTGGGAGTTAGAGGAGTGGAGACTGCCAAAATAGTCTGAAGAACAAATGACGGCCAAAAAACTACAAATCTATCAAAATTTTTCCCTGAACTTTCCGCTTACCTTGCAAAATGCTTTAATTATAATTCATTTGCTGACAAAAAGACCCATAATAGGAAGTGGCCTTCAGGTAAACCATCATATCCTTCGTCAATGCCTTATTTTGATTCACATATCATCAAAACTGCCTTACGAACCAAAGAATCGAGGTACTTTGCCTCTGGAGGACCATAGACGTGCAAGGTTTGATGCACTGCAGGCAAAATTACTGCTTACAAATTTCTTGCATAATGCAATTTAACTACAAATGACATTTAACTTGCGGTTGTTATGCATGCCTGTTAGAATGCGTCTGTTAAGCTAAAGGCAGTCAGGAAACATGAACTCCTTGCGGAGCTGAAGACATCTACCCCGAGGAAGAGGAGGAGGGAGTGTTCTCTGAAGAAGCATAAATATCATCTCCATACCCTGTTCATAATGCTAGTCTTGAAACCTTCGATTTCTGGTACGGTGGGGGTGGAATTAATGTGGTATGCTGTGAGCTAGAAGTTATCGTCGTCGGTGTTGTTGTTGACATTGCGCAAGCTAGAATTGCTCGAGGTGTCTGGTGCTGCACACTCCATGGACCTGCCTAGTGACTGTGCAAAACAAGATGACTCCAATAATAAACAGCACATTCCGAGCATCCCACCTCTCTCGTTCATGACACCTGGGGTCCATTGACCAACCCTTTGAAGGAATGACTTATTCTTTTACACTTTGATACCACGAAAAAGCGAAAGTAAGTTCACCCTATACCAGACAGCAAACACCATGCGTAGTCTAGCAAGGGAAGGAGGAGTGTTGCTGAGATTCACGGATCGGTTAAAACTAACATCATGCTGTCCATGCTGCCACCAAAATTTTCCCACTTTTGAGTGGTGATTAAACTAGGGGCCGGTAAAGGCAGGGTATCATTCATTTTGCTTCTGCCGTAAGTGTTAGCACCTGTCCGTCAATCCTCCATTAAGGTAAAGTAGGCTGTTTTCCAATGTTAAGACTTAGTTAACGCGCTCGTGTGAGTAGAATGGACCTAGTATGTGATGTGCAACAAGACGTGACATTTCACGTGTAAGGGTGCCCAGGGTTCCCTAGAATGCCTTTGCAAACGGACGAGAGAAGTTGCCAAACGACAAATTTGAGGCCTGTAGTGAATTTAAGAGGATTGGAGCCATTTTAAATGTGGATCTGTTATAACCCCTGGGGATATTGGGCCTTAAGGCGAAATAATTGGATCAAAACCCAGAATGCCTTAGTGAAAGGGACGCTAAACCAGTGTGCACTTTGAAGGTGGCCAAAATTTGCGCTCTCGTGGAGGGTGAGGGCATGTATTCAAAAGGCCTCCTTTTTCGAGCTGTTGGATAAAAACATTTGACAGGGATTCGCAAATTTTACAGAGGATCCTTGTAGTTAGATGTAAAACTAAGGACTGGCTTCAATTCCACCAGCACAGGGGCCATATATCCCTGAAAGGCTTTAAAATGACATGTCAATGCCAATCAATTGTGAGCTCTAGGTCACTGAATACCCTAAAGTAGAATTTAGCGAGAATGTAACACAGATGTTGGTCATACCTGCTATGCAATATAATCTTCGAGCACTGCGAAATGTCCTTACCAGACAGGTCAACTTATTTTATACATCACTGACTTCTACCTTGAGAGTGGGGATGAACGGCAAAAGTAGCCAGCTCAAAAATATGATTAAGGTAAAAATCATTGCCATTCTGAATAATTAATCTGGCAAATCGGAAATATTTCTATGTAGTTTTTAGGTGAAAGTTAGAAAAGTAGGGCCGTACCCGACAAAAACCACAACCATGTTTAGAATTTGTGCCATCACGACCAGAGAAAAGCTTGGAAATGCTCAGCTGATAAGCATTCTACGGCTAGGGCTACCATCTACCCTAGTAAATATCAAAATTGTTTTTATTGAGTTTGCTTTGACTAAAAAAAGCTGCCCTAAACTTATTAAAAATCTTAACTTAAAAAGGGCTGTTACTCACTCACTTTATGTTGACCCCCAGAAGAGGATCGGCAATTACTTGCCCTGTAAGTCGTTCAGAGTAATCAACGTGTAATGGATGTTAAGATTCTTTTTATTTTGTCTACTTTATTCATTTTATGCTGATTGCGCCTGCCAACTTCTCGGTGGCTACTGGAAGTAATTTTTGTGGGTGGAATTCTGATGGAGGTACTCACTAAAAGAATGATGTTCCCGCTCCCTCTCTCTGAATGCACCTTGAAGCGATGGGCCAATTGATGCCTTGTGGATACAAAAAATCGCTTTAACATTTTACGTTAAGAATTATTAGGGCATCGCTAAATCTTTACTTTAGGTGATCAAAATATTTACTGTGAATAATTGAGATGTTAAGTCCGTCAAGGCCTGTTAGTTAAATGTGTGTGGCTTAAGTCTCACTTCGATGTTATCGCATCGCACAAAATGAATGCTTTGATTGAAACCTAAATTACTGTAGAGCCATTTGCTTAGCAAAAAAGGTATTTTCGTGGAAATACTTAAAATCTCAGCTTTGTGTCCTCTTCAGCTGCGTTGGGCAATAAACGAACCGAAGGGAGAACAGGCATTTGTTATTCAAGGCCGTAGAATTAACTTAAAAAGTGGAAGTCCAAAAGTCCTCCTACACTTACAGTTGTTTTCCGACAAGGTTGACTCCTTTTTACTCCACAGTTTTTCAGTTTTTATTAGTTTACTTTTGGGTGGCCAACCTTTTATCAAGGTAGAAACACTTGCGGGTGAAGACACATGACACCAGACAGAAGGATATTGAGAAAACGGGACACATTTCCTTCCCCCCCCCACACATTCAAGAGCCCTCACCTGTAGATGAAGTTACAGGCTGTGTGACAAAAGAACCTTTTTTCCAACCAATGTCTAACTTAAAGTACATTTCCTTACAACTAAGCATCTTGATCACCGTTTGAGTGGACAAAACAAGCTTTCTACAACACGCAAGTTATAGACAAGACAGTGAAATCTGCGATAATTCGTTCCCGTCGCTTATGCTTTTAAGAATGGAGAAAGTGATGACAAAACTAAAATGGATAAACTGGCAGGAGAGACTTATCCTTATTTTTTGGCGCTTGACAAAATGTCTTCCATGGTTTGATGCGTATGCCTTGACCCTGAGCGGACGCAAACCACCACCTCATGGGGTTGCTTAAAGCCCAATTTTGGGAGGGCGGGTATATTTTTTGCGTGCAAAGAGATGATTTAATTATTTTGTTGATAATTATGCTTTCTATAACACCCAAGTTATAGATAAAGCTGTTAAATCTGGGATGATCCGTTCTTATTACAAATGCTTTAAAAAATAAAAAAAAGAGGATGAAATTAAAGTAGACAAACTAAGAGGAGGGACATTTCTTTGTTTTTTTGGTGGTGTTTGGCAAAATGTCTTCCAGGGTTTAATGCGTTTGTCTTGATCCTCATAGAGTTGCCTAAAGCCCAATTTTAGTAGGGTGGGTATATTTTTTGTGTACAAATAGAAGATTTAGTTATTTTGTTCATAATCATGCCTAAAATTCAAAAAAGATTGGGAAAAACTAGGTTTTTACAAATAATGTGGCAGTTCTCTACTTTCCTCACTTTAAGCTTACAACATAACTCGTCTTAAGTTGTTCAGAAGGGGATAAAATAGGAAAAAATTTACTTAATTACTTAGGAACTGAGTGGGTTGCAAATAAAAGTAAAAATACTTTTGTGAAACTCATGTCCCTTATCTTGTGGTAATGATTAACAGGGTTTTATGCTGACCAGTGGTCAACCAGGGGTGGGGTTGTATCTGTGCCAAAATGTAAAGTAAACAATCATTTCAACAAATTTCATGGCTAAATGATCCAGTAGTATCCAGAAGAGTGAATGTGGTTTTGAAGAGTGGGCGCTCATTTGTTGTCCTATGTGATGAGGAATAGATTGCAAGGTATCTCCTGCACCCAAACAAATCATAAAGGTGAATCCGATCTGTGAACCAGTGTCAGCGGGGACATCTTCCTGTCAGTGATTGACAGGTAGTTTAAATGACTACATAATTCCTAGGTTATGTGGTCATTGTGGATTCAAAAAAAAGAAACCTGTATTCATGTTGAGATAACTGAATCCCCTAATATGGGGTTTGGTGGACCCCATTTACTGGCCGGTGCAATGCCCTGCCACCAAAGTAGCTCCTCAAGGAATGCTGGCCTATAATGCAAATGTAGACACAAAACCTGTGCATTTTAACAGCATCAATCCGCCCAAAGCGTCACTTAGTGGATTTATGCTAATCCTTTAATTACTGCAGTAAAATCAGAAACGAGATTCGACTGATGTTGTAGCTTGAATTCTTGTGGGGAGAGGTAAGGAAAGGGTGGGGAAGGAGAACTTGACCCTCCCCATTTTACGAAGGAATTTGCATTACCCGTTCTCTCGACTACCCAAAGTAATATGTATTTTTGGTAAAGAGAGTAATGCACACGAGCAGTTTCTAAAATTTTATGTTGATGGCAAATGATTAATTGCCTCCACAAGCTCTTTTTTGTACCTTAACTAGGAAAAAACAGTTCCTTCTGCCCTAGTAGTTGGGCTTTCTGTCAAAATGAATTTAT